>NW_006159434.1:2494789-2508755 GCF_000334495.1 Tupaia belangeri chinensis
GGGGGGGTGATTTCTCGCTTTCTGTCTCTATGTCTTTCTCTGTCTGTCTGGCGAGTGCACGCGCCCAATAGCAAAAACCTCTCTAAAAAAAAAAAATAAGAAAATACAAGCTGAATTAGACACAAATACAGAAAATTCTAATATATCGAGGAATATGCTAAATAAAATTCAGAGATGAGTAGTGAGACAGCAAATATGATAGAAAACGTGAATTTGAACTTGGAATCTGCCACTTAACCACTGTGTGAACTTCAATTAATTTTTAAACATTTACTTCTCTGGTTCTCAGTTATAAAGTGTATAGAGGAATGCCTCGCTGAGGAATTTGTGTGAATATTGAAATAGATACTATGGAGAAGTGTCTAGCACAGTGCCTGGCACATAGACGGGTCTTAATAAATGTAGATCAATCAGAGGGAGGTGCTGCATTCTGTAGATGAAATCAGTATTGAGCATTTGGCATTTAGTTAAATATCACTTGAAGGCTAGGTAAGATATTTCCACGGGAAGTAGAGACAATACCATTCTAGGTAGAGAGAAAAGCGAACAAAATGGTGTAAAAGTATAAAAACACAGAATTTTTAGAAGATTGTTCAGCTTGAATAGAGGATCTAAATAAGAGACTAGAGGGAGGTATAGTTAGGTTGAGGCTATATCATGGAGTTTGCATCTTCTTTGTTATTTACAGGGGAGATAGTGAACATTTTTTAACATGGAAGCAGAATAAGAATGAGAGCAGATCAGTAGAATGTCAAAGTTGAACAAAGTGAGACTGATTATTAAGCTATTGTAATAAACACTTCAGAAATGAACGATTACCCTAATAGAGGAAACTGGAAATGTGGGAATAAAAAGTAAGTCATCTTCACATAGATTCAAGGCCCAGCTTCTTATCATGGAATAAAGCACAATAGGCCTAGCCCCACCTATCTCATTAAGCACAGTTTCTGCCTCTCCACCATTCTTCTTTCTTTCCGTTCAGAACAGGGTCTCTCCAGCAGCTTAAACATGCTGCGTTCATCCACATGCTCTCTTCTCTTTCTGAAATACCTTTCATCTCCTTATCTAACTGAAAATTCGTATTCATTCTTCAAATTTTAGTTCTGGCATTAGATCCTCTGAAAGTCTTTCCTACTCTCCTTGAATACTTTGATTTCTCTCTGCTTCTTCTGCCCCTTCCATATTTTTTTAATGCTTGTAATATTGTCTTCACTGCATTCTTTGTGTTATTACTTCAGTACACATTTTTTCTTAACAGAGAGTTTTGCTATACGGCACATGTGTTTGCCAGAGAGACAGAGTGAGAAATCACCTCTGATTTCACGTGAGAATGGCCACACAGCAATTCTTTCTCCTCCATTCTCCTCTTGCAATTTTGGGCATGCACGCACATGTGCCTGGCATGAGTTTTAAGCTGCCAGGTCTGAGACTCAAACCGTGGTCAACTGTGTCGGAGTCGAGCAATGTAACCATTATGCTATCTCCTGCTCCTAATGCATACTTTTTTTATTTCTTCTCCTCTATTGCTTGACACAGAAGCTATCACATAATAAGACTAGTAATGTATTTTGAAGCTATAGGACTTTGAAACGATGATGATCTGACATTGTTTTAAGCACTTTACATGTATTAGTTTATATAATCTTAGTTTTAAACAACCCTTTGAGGTAATTACTACCACTTTTATCTAACAGATGTTACAGTCTAGTCAAAGAGAAAGTAGCCAGTCCAATGCTTCATATATTGAAAACAGTGAAGCCCATGAACCAACTATTGGTGGGGAGGTTAAAGACTATGTTCTCCACATGATTGACTGCTCAATTTCAGTCCCAGACATGTGGCTTGAAAAACATGCCAGCCACATGTGCATACATACTCAAAACCCTAAGAGAAGAATGGAGGAAAAGGGATTGCATAGTGTCCACTCCATATGGGAGTAATTTTTCTCTCTCTCTTTATCTCCCCTCCTTCTGTCTCTGATGAGCATATGCACCCTATAGCAAACATAAAACAACAATAAAAAGAAAACAAAGAAGTCAAGTATTCAAGCTCAAGTACTCTCGATACACAGTCTCTTCTGTTAAGCACTATAAAATACTGCCTCTCTTAGATGACATTGTAAACATGAAGAATATATATACAATAAATTGGTCAAAGTCAAACTTTGTTTAACACTTGTAATTCAAAAGCAAAACAATCTAGATATTAAAGAAGGGATAATCATGAAGTGAGAAGAAAATGAGACTACTGCAGTATTGTAAAACCAAAGAAAAGTTTCTTTAAAAAAAAAAAAATTAGTACCAGAAAGAGAATAGCAGTGCAAGAAAAATAGTTGTTAAATGAAAAATAAATAAATAAATAAAAATTCTGAAAGCTTTGGAAAGGGAGAGAAACAAGAGGACAAAAATCAATCTTCTAAAAGTGAAGTGTAATTATTCCTCAGAGACAGGGAGGAAAAGAGTATATTGAGGGGAAAATGCATGGAAAAGTAATGGAGAAGCGTCGGGGGAACTCACACACAAAGATGGAATTGTCTCAGAAAAGTTGTAGGAAAGATCATCTGCTAAAAGTGATAGAGACTGGACAGATTGGGGATATTAGAAAAAGATATTAGAAAAAAAGAAATGGCTTGTGGAAAAATCTCTGTGGGAAATGGAAAAAGAAAGGCCAGAATGATGGTTATGGACTGGAAGAATTATAAAAAATGATTAAATATCTTAAAGATACAGAGCATCTGAAAGGTATGAAAATTCACGTTGTAGCTGTGCAATATCAGAATTGAATCATAAAAGTTATGTGAACTAAGACCTTTTTTAAAAAGGAACTAGGTGCTAAAAATGTTATAGCAGTCATGAACATGACTTGTTGTAGCCCTTGAGGATAAGGGTGTGATAAAGGGTAAAAGGTAGAACATAGAAAGAATTCTGATAATCTATACATATAGAGAGTTTTTTATATATACACACACACATATGTATATATACACACACATGCATATATATTCTATATATACATATGTATATATGCATACATGTATATTCATATATCCATATATACATGCATAATATGTAAATATATAAAAAACTCTCTATATGTATATACATATATACGTATGCATATATGTATATATGATCTATATATACATATGTGTATACTTACATATATATAAAACTCTATATATGTATTCATATATACATATATATGTGTATATATACATAGATATGTTTATATGTGTGTATTATGTATATATATATTTATATATAGCCTAAGAGCCAACCTGAATAAGTTTCCACTGGCCCAAAATAGAGAGCTCATTTGAGTGTTCATTGCGAATAATAGCTTCTAGAAATTTAAGTAAATATGTCAAATATTATCAAGTCTATTAGTTAGTTACGATATATAAAAATAAACAAAAGCCTCATTGATCTCCTATGGAAGAATTTTTCAAAGAATTATTTTATTTAACTTTATTTATTTATTTATTTTAATTTGACCAGAGAGGGACAGAGTGAGAGAGAGAAAGAAAGAGAGGGAAAGTGAGAAAGTGAGCTGCTAGGTTTGGCACTCAAACCATGGTTGGCCATGTGGGAATCCAGCACCTTTAGCCACCATGCCACCTGCAGGCCCCACCTGTGGCAGATATTTAGTGCCACTTCATCATTTTGACATTTAAGATCCCAGTGAGTAAAGAAAAAGAACCTAGAACTTACTCTTCTTTTTCTGTACACTCTGAATTCCCGAATAGGAAATGCTTTTCAAGAATAGGTTATTGCTTTGTACTTCTAATATCCCTATTGTGTAGTCTTATCCATCATTCAAAAAAATTTCAAAAGCTAAATATATCTGTGCATGTGAGTGTGTAAATATTAAAACTTATAAACCTAGTCAACAAATTCATAGAAAAAAGAAAGCAAAGGGAAATGTCAGACAATATCTTAGAGAAGGGCCAGTCAGTGGCAAGTAGTGATGAAACTGGATCCACATGAGAAAGATCTTGGTTTTATACCCTGGAACCTTCCTGAACACCCAGGGCACATGTGTATGAGCTAAGCCCATGATCTGAGCCAACCAAGGCTAACTATGAATAACAACATGAAGAACTTGTTGGAGTGCCCTCTCTCTCTCTCTCTCTGGTTCTCTCTCTCATGGAGAAATAAATAAATAAAATTAAATACACGCACTTATGCGTGTGTGTGTGTGTGTGTGTGTGTGTGTGTATGTGTATGTGTACATATTAGGACATCGGGAAAGTCATTTGATATTTTTCTATACAAAAAAGCAGCATGACTTTCCTAACAAATCAATATATTACAAGGAGAATAAATCCAGACATTGAAAATGTCTACAGTGAAAAAAAAACTGAAACTTCAGTAAAACAATCAAGAAAGAAAGCTGGTGGGAGAGAGGAAACAAGAAAGAGTTGGAGAAAGAAACTAAATATTTCAAGACTTAGAATACATAACACCAATCAAAATGGACTGATCTTATCTGGATATAAACTAAACAGTACCTTTAAAATATTAGGATGAAATGACCTAAATGAGATACTGACCAGATATCTGCTCATATTTAAAAGGTATTAATGTATGATAATAGGATGTTTCATTTTCAAACAATAGTTCTAATTTAGAGATACATACATAAATAATTATATGTAAATTAGTATGATGCCTTCAGATTAATCTGGCAATTGGCAGGAATATTTGCCAGGGTTAAATGACTTCCAGAGTTACACATTTGGTGCAATCTTGAGATTTTAACCTGGGGAAAGGAGGGAAATGAGAGGATGGTCAAACAGGAAATAGATTCTGTGTAGTCCCAAAGATTAGGTAATGGGAGCAGGAAAGTGGTCTGCCTGTATCATCAGAGTGTAACTCAACTAAAAAATACTGACTATTTGAATAAAGTTATTCATTCCAAACTAACTTTCAGGTTTAAAACTGACGGAGGCATTCCAGCAACAAGAAGGTATCAAATGATAAAGATCCCAATAAAGAATGACACTTGAGGGACCAGCAGTTAGCATAATGGCTATGTCGCTGGACTCCCACGCGTGTGCATGTGTGCCCAAGATCCCGAGAGGAGAATGGAGGAGAAGGGATTGTGGCGTAGCCATCCCCCCTGGGGGGTGATTTCTCGCTTTCTGTCTCTCTGTTTCTCTCTGTCTTTCTGGCGAGCACATGTGTCCTATAGTAAAAACCTCCCCCCCTCAAAAAAAAAAGGACACTTATTTTTGGCAAATATGCTAGATTTATCTTTTGTTACTCAAGAATAGGTAAACATGAAATATATCAAGAGGCACGCTCCAAAAAGTTGTTGTAACGTTAAGTAAAGAACTACTTTCATAAAAGAGAAAATAACTATAAAAATTACTTAGAAAATAAAGCATTGGACTGAATGGTTTATTCTCCATAAAATAAATTAAGCCATGTACCATATGAAATAAGTGACAAATGAGAAGGAAAAGGAAATATATACAGAAAGGCTGTGTAGAAACAAGAACCTATAGCAGCATTACAATCCACTACTTAAACAGTTGAAAAGAATTGACCTTTCAGAAAATCAAAATGATAATATTGATGATTTATTTCATGTAGACAAGAGATACTGCCTTAGATTTCAGAGGTAAGTAATTCAAACTATGAAAAATAAAAATATCTTAGGCCCATCAGGTGGCATGGTGATTAACGTGCTGAGCTCCCACATGGCCGATTACGGTTCCAGTTGCTGACCCAGTTGTTTGAAAATCACGCTGGGCACATGTGCATGAATATGTGCCCAAAATCCCAGGAGGAAAAGGGATTGCAGTGTGGCTATCTCCTCCATGGGTGATTTATCAGTTTCTCTCTCTCTGTCTCTCTCTAGCAAGCACATATGCCCTATGGCAAAATCCTTTTAAAAAAAGAAAGAAAAAAAAATCTCAAAAAACTCAAGTATGGTCTATGGCTGATTAGTACCCCTGAGAGAAATAAATCAAAATAGTATAGCAGAAACAAAAATCAAGTAATAATTCATAAAAGTTTTCTCTTTAAAGGGCTAGTCAATGGCATGGTGGTTTAAGTGACTGGATCCCACATGACTGACTGCATGGTTAAGACTTAGACAAAGCAGCTTGAAAAACATGCTGGGCACGTGTGTGTGTGCCTCAAATCCCAAGAGGTGAATGGAGAAGAAGGGATTGAGGCTGGACATCCTCTCTAGGGGCTGATTTTTCACTTTCCCTCGCTCCCTCTCTGATGCTCTCCAGTGAGTGCACACACCTTATAGCAAAACAAAAATAATAATAATAATGAATATCCTTAGCAATTGTAAACTCGGTATAAATAAAACTGATAAAAATACAGCCACTGGAATGATATCTGTGAAAATTAGATAGCACGGTAAGAGTACAACAAAAACATGCAGTTATAATAGCATAAAGATTACATGTCAATATATGACAATAATAAAATAATTTCATAAAAATATATATTTTGTTATATCCTTGAATATATCTTCAAAACAGTCATTGATTGTTATTCTATTATACAGAAGCCTATATTTACATCATGGGTCCTGAAATTTTTTTAGTATTATTTTCATTGGCAAATAAAATTTGCACATATTTATGGGGTACAATTTGATTGTTTCAGGAAACATATGGTTTCTGAGATTTTTAGATGAAGTATGCAGTTTGATCAGGAAGTTTTCTCAATTTTCTTACAGTTTTTTTGGAGAGGGATATTTTTGCTGTAGTGTATGTATGTGCCCTAAGAGAGACAGAAAATGAGAAATCAACCCTAAGAGTAGATGACCATACCACGGTTTCTTCTCCTTCATTCTCCTCTTGGGATTTTGGGCACACACATGTGAGTTTCAAGCTGCTCGGTTGAAGACTTGAACTTTGTTCAGCCATTTGAAAGTCCAGTGCCTTAACTACTACACCACCTATTGGCCCTCCTTCTCAATTTTTGCCAAATAAATTCTCAATTGTACTTTAAGTAACAAAAGAGCAATGCTTTCATGAAAGTCTCATAAAAGATACCTTTACCTGAAATAATTAATAAAAACAAAGATTCTGTTTTTCTTTCTTTTCTTTTTCTTTTTCTTTTTTTTTTTTTTTTTTTGGAGAGATTTTTTGCTATAAGGGTGCATGCACTCGCCAGAAAAACAGAGAGAGACCGAGAGACAGAAAGCGAGAAATCACCTCCCAGGGGGGATGGCCACGCTGCAATCCCTTCTCCTCCATTCTCCTCTTGGGATTTTGGGCATGCATGCACACGCAGCCTGTGTGAGTTTAAGCCACTGGGTCTGGGACTTGAACTGCAGTCAACTACATGAGAGCCCAGCGATATAGCTATTACGCTAACTGCTGGTCCCAAGATTCTGTTTTTCTCTAGATTTCAATTTATAATGTCTATCCCATCAAAACAATTTCATTTTTATTTGGGTAAACAAACCTCTAATATATATTTTATAAATTCAGAATCTATTCAACTAGTATGTTACTTTCCTTTTTCATAGATTATATACACTTTTGTTATTCATTTCTCATAAAAATTAGTTTAGAGATCACTCTCCATTTTTGTTTTTCATTCTGGACCTTTTCTTGAAATTACCAGCTGAACTTGGTATTGAAAGTAGTTAGATTATGTAAGAAATTGTAGGATCAATAAAATATGGGAGAAAAAGGAATGGAAGACAATTGTAGACACCAGAGATAATGTGAGAAGAGGGTGGGAGAGGGCAGAGGGGCAGACATAGGGGTAAATATAAATAAATATACATATATGTACATATATATATATGAAACTAGAAATGGAAAATTATTGATGATAACATAAATGATTAAGGCACTATGCAGTGTATGGGTGGGAAACCACTTTTTGTATGCTGTGACAATGATTAGGGGATGAATGCAAATTAATTAATTAAAAAAGTTTCAGGGGAAAAAAAAGGAGTTCAAAAACTAAGAAAAGGGTCAACTATTTTTCTATTTTTATTTAATTTTTTAATTAATTAATTTACATTTCTTCACTGAGCATTGTAACAGCATGCAAAATGTAATTTTCCATCCAGAAGATGCTGCATAGTAGCTTAATCATACTTGTTATTGCCAATAATTTTCCATTTCTAGTTTCATGTATATATATATATATATGTGTGTGTGTGTGTTTTCCCCCTATTTCTCCCCCTCTGCCATTTTCCACCCTCCTCTCACACTATCTCAGGTGTCTACAGTTGTTTTCCATTCCTTTTTCCCCCCACATTTTATTGATTCACAAAATTTCTTAAATAATCTAACTACTTTCAATAGCAAGTTCAGCTGGCATATACATATTTGTGAATACATGTCTAACTTTAGGTGTGAAACTTTGAGTAGAATGAATATATTACAAGGTAACACCTAGCTGATGCTATATAGCTTACTACAGTGATTAAAGAGGTGTTTTTAATATTTTTTTAATTTCAAGAAAAGTAGCTTTAGCTTTAATAAATCAAAGAAATGCTGAGGAAACTTGCATAAAATTTAAAGCCAGAAAACAGATTAGGATTCTGTTCAAATAGTAGGTACATAAATCTATTGGCAGTTCAAAACAGGACAAAAAATCCTTAAAACCAGAAAACAAAGCCTATCTCTTATTTGTCTGTCTTTAGTTTTCCTGGTATAGCACTCCCTTCAGAACTTCTAGAAGATCTGGTTTGGTGTAGTAAATTCAGGTTTTATTTATCTGAGAATGTTTTTATCTTTTCTTCCCACTTGAAGGATAATCTTGCCAGATACAGTACTTTTGGTTGAAATTGTTTTTCACTTAACACTTTGAATATATTTTCCCATTCTTTCCTTGCTCGCATTGTTTCTGGTGAGAGATCCCCTGTCAGCCTGATAGAATATCCCTTGTAGGTAACTTGTCGTTTTTCTCTTGCCATTCTTAGTATTTTGTCTTTGTCTGTGTTTTTGGTCAATCTGGCTATAATGTGTCTTGGAGATCTTCTTGGGTTGATTCTATTTGGGGTCATTTGTATTTCTTGGAGCTGGATCTTTGAATGCCTCTCTAGGTTTGGAAAGTTTTCTTCCAGGATTTCATAGAATAGATTATCAATGCCCTTATGAGTTTCTTCACCATCTGGGATACCAATTATCTGGATATTTGGATGTTTGATTGTACCTAGTATTTCTCAATATTATTCTCATGTTTTTGGGTCATTTTCTCAGTCTTCATGGTAGACTTTTCTAGGCTAGCAATTTTATCTTCTACATCTGAGATTTGATTTTCTGTATGATCTAGTCTGCTTTTTATACTTTAAAGGGAGGTTTTGACTTCCTGTATTATAGCCTTCATCTCTAACAGATCCATTTGATTCTTTTTTATAGTATGTATTTTCTCTTTTAGATCTTGCAAGAATTTCCTTACCTCCTGCAATTTGTCAGCTCCTTTCTCCTGCCTCTTCTGCAGTAATTTGTCTCTCTTCTCTTCTATCTCTGTTAGCTTGTCACTACGAATATTCTAAATGCTTATCTGACATTTTTATGATTTTCATTATACTGTTTGAGGATAAAGAGGAGTTATTCTCTTATCTTGGAGGAGAGTCATTTTCTTGTTGTCCCATATTTCTTATGACCCTGAGGTGATTTCTAGTCTTCTGATGGATGGTGTGTTTCCTCCGAATTCTTGAGTTTCAATCTGAGCATTAAGAGCCATGCAGGAGGAGATGATCTGTAATCTCTCTTCTGTTCCATTTTCAATCTTTGTGCATCAGATTCAGTAGGAATAGAGGAATATTCTGATGTTTGGATCCTGTTCACTTGGACCTGTCTAGACACTTACTGTGTAGAGGCCACTAGAAATCAATCTGGAGGGAGAAGTCTCAACAGAAAATCTTCATTTTTAGTCAAGGAAAGCAATATTTCACAGCTCAAATTTGGTATCCATCTCAGGATGGGCTTGGGTTTGTGTCTTTCCCACTAAAAATAAATCTGGAGGGAGAAGTCTCATCTGAAAATCTTCATTTTTAGTCAATGAAAGCAATATTTCACAGCTCAAATTCGGTATCCATCTTTGCAGCTGCTTATGTCTTAATATTCAAGTATATTTAGCAAAGGCTTTTATGATCAGTAAATGTTAAAGTTCCATTTAGCAGCACTTTTAAAATTTATGAATATTTTGAAATTACGTTAGGCCCAGACATAGTGGCACAATTGGGAGAGTACTGCTGTGCAAGTTTGGAGCCACAAGGGAGGCTAGGCTTGATTTCCAGATTAACCTAAAAAGGTCAGTCCCAGTACCTAGAGCCCTTTATGTTTACTGACTAGGAGGCTGAGGCAGGAGGGCTGAAGTATGGCCAGACCTCTCTTTCTTTTCACTCTCTCTCTCCCTCTTTTTCTATTTCTTCCTTCCCTCACTCTTTCATAAAGACGAATTTTTCAACTTTTTTTTTTTTTTTTTTTTTGGTTTTTATCATAGAACACATGGTCTTGCCAGAAAGGAGAGAGACAGAAAGATTCACAGAGAGGGAAAGTGAGAAATCACCCCAGGGAGACGGCCACACCCCACCCACTCCTTCCTTCTCCTGTCAGGATTTTGAGCACAGAGGCACAAGTGCCCAGCATGATGTTCAGAATACCAGATCCAAGACTCAAACTGTAGTCAGACATGTGGGAGTCTAGCACCTTAATCACTATACCACCTGCTGGCCCCAGCATTTTTTGACTTTATTAACAGTAGCATCTTGATTGAAGTGCTAATAACTATTTAGTCATGCTTGATATTTCCTTTATGTTAACAACAACTACTTTTCAAAAACTATGTGTAATAACTTTTAAAAAACAAATTTTTGAACAGTATGAAGCATACGCTATGAGTCTTCTGTTCTTATTAATATGGAGCAAGCCTACTTCACTTTCCATATAAATGTTTTCTTATTGATTTTCCATCTGGGTGATCTGTCCATTGTTGAACGTGTAATAATAAAGTCTCTTGTTGTCACTGTATTCCAATTTTCCTTTCTTTTCTGGTCTGTTAATATCTACTTTATATAATGATCAGAAACAATTTCATTAAAAAATGTGTCTTGTGACAAAACTATGCCTGTTTTGGGGGTCTTATTTAAGAAGTTTTTGCCTACTCTAATGTCTCCCAGACTTTCCCTTATCATAAAGGAGATTCAAATCAAAATCACAACGAGATACCATCTAACCCCAGTCAGAATGTCTAAGATTTAAAAACAAAAATTGATAAGTGCTAGTGAGACTGTGGTGAAAACTCTCCTATACTGTTGGTTGGAATGTAAATTAATACAGCCACTGTGGAAAACAATATGCAGGTTCCTTGAAGATCTACAAATAAAACTACCATATGATCCAGCAATTCCACTCCTGGATATCTACTAAAAGGATAGGAAAATGCTCAGTAAGAAAAGTGCCTGCACATCTATGTTTATTGCAGCATTATTCAGAATTGCTAAAACATGGAACCAACCTAAATGTCCACAAACAGATGAATGAATTGAAAAAGTGTGGCACATATACACTATGACATATAATTCAGTCATAAAAAACAACAAGACCCTGTCATCTGATGGAAAGTGGACAAATACGAAAGATTTACTCTTGAGTAAAGCAAGTCAGGCAATGAAAGCGAGATATTGTATTTCTCCAATTAATACATACTAACTATCCTCACTCTACGGCAGAAACTGAATGATTAGAGGTTATAGAAGTAAGGAAAATGGTTACAAATACTGGAGACAGTGTGGGAAGAGGATGGGAGAGGAGGGAGAGTAAGAGGAAAGGAATCAAGGAGAATGAAAAGGCAAGACATTTGAAAGACAAAGAAATGGAGGATTGTCTGTTGATGATAACGTGAATGATATCTTCAACTGGACTGGTGAGAAGTGTGTTCATGTTGGGTAAATTCATTTTATAAGCTGTAGTGGTGTACAGTTATTGAATGTACAATATAAATTAAAAGAATAAAATAAAAAGTAGATCCATAGAAATAATCCAATGCAAGACAAAAAGAAAATAACATTGATTTAAAAAATATGAACAGAGCCTTAGAAATCTATGTGACAATATCAAAAACCTATCAATCATATATTTCAAGCCTCATTTATAATCCTGGAAGAATGGAAGAAAAATAAATTCTTTTTTTATTTTAAGAGGTGTTTGCTATAGGGTGTGTGCGCTAGCTAGGAAGACAGAGAGAGACAGAAAGCGAGATATCACCCCCAAGGGGAGATGACCATGCCACAATCTGCCACAATCTCTTCTCTTCCATTCTCCTCTGGGGATCTTGGGTACGCATGCACACGCGCCGGGCATGAGTTTAAGCCACTGGGTCTGGGACTCAAAACGCGGTCAACTACATGGGAGTCCAGTGACACAGTCATTACGCTAACTGCTGGTTCTATAAGAAATTCTTGCCAAAAAATATTTAGAGATATGTCTGAAAACTTTTCGAATTTGCTGAAAGGCATAAATTTACAGGTCGAAGAAGCTTAGCAAATCTTTAGCAAGATAAATTCAAAGGAAACTATGCCCAAACATGTCCTAATCAAGTAAATCAGAGATAAACAAAACATCTTGACAGCAACCAGAGAGGTATATTCCATATATACAAACTACAGTTTTATTAAAGATTTCTTGTCAAACATCACAAAGATTAAAAAATTTATTAAATAATATTTTTACAATGCTTCAAAAAAGAACTTTCAATATAAAATTCTATATCCATCAAATATATTCCTTAAGGTCTGAAAAAGATATCTTATGTTAAGTGTAGTCTAAAGAGAGTAGGTTTATCTTTTTCTATAATAAAATAGATTAAAAAAAAGGTAAAATAAGGAAAAAAGTCCTTATTTAATGACAAGGAATCAATTCATCAAAAAGATGTACAATTGTAAATACATATGTATCCAAAAATGAAGTACCTAAATAAAAAAACTGAAAAGCTCTTGGTAAATGGAATTAAAATAATTTTGGTGTAAATAATGTTTAAATCTATGCATAGTTTTGTCACAATAGACATTTTTTAATGAATTTTTTGCTGATCCTTATTTAAAGCAGATATTAACAGATCAGAAGAGAAAGATATATTGCAATACAGTAACAACAGGAGAATTTATTAATCCACTTTCAACAATAGATAAATCATCCAGATGGAAAATCAGTAAGGAAACATTGAACTTGAGCTACACTTTAGACAATATGGACCTAACAGATTTCTCCATCAGTAGCAAAATACACATTCTTCTCAAGTACACATGAAACATTATGTAGAATAGATCTAATGTTAGGTCATAAAACAAAGCATTAACAAACTTAATAGGACTGAATTGATATCAAGTGTCTTTTCTAACTATGGTGATATCAAACTAGAGATGAATAATAGGACACATTTTGAGTACTTAACAAATATGTGGAAATTAAACATTTTTCTAAGCAACTAATGGGTCAAAGAAGAAATCAAAAGGAAAATTAATAAACATCTTAAAACAAATGGAAATGAAAATACAACATACTAATGAGAATGGAATTAGATCCCACTTACAAGTAGATACAGTAAGGGCCCCAAAAGGAACTCGCTATATATTTTTTTAATGAAGTCTATGTGTTTTCCCTCTATGGTCTGATTAATGTACAATATACACCCCTTTTATATGTCTCTAAAGAATTTATGACTCCTTAGTAATAAAGCAGAAGATAGAGATATTGAGCACAGAGACAAAATCTGGATGCACTGAGACTCAACACAGCAGTAACTAACGGCAATAGTTTCTATTTAGTAACAGTACTCAAACTAGAAGTACAGAAAGCTATGGTTTGCTGACCCCACGAAGAATAGGGCAATAAATCACTTAGACTGCCATCTAACTATTTTCTAAAGACCACTTCCTTACCAAAAACCAGCCCATTGCTCTGAGTGTTGAATTAAAAACACCTTACTTCCAGCTCCTCTCTGGCAACTCATTAGGCCCCCTTCCA
>NW_006159434.1:2510032-2539889 GCF_000334495.1 Tupaia belangeri chinensis
GCAGTTAAGGTGGCTGGATTCCACCTGGCTGATTGTGTGGTTCAAATCCCCATTCTAGAGGCTTGAGAAACATGTGAAGTACATGTGTATGCATGTCCAAAATCACAAAAAAAGAGAAGTGAAGAAGAAAGGACTGAGGCTTGACCATTTTTCCTGAGGGATTCTTTCTTACTGTTTGTCTGTCTCTCTGTCTATCTCTGGCAAACCCATGCCTCTGGCAAATTTTTTTTTAAGTCTCAGAAAATTAGGTATAAATAGAAATTATCACATCAACAATAAGAGTCACCACACAATAAATTATTTTCCCATAGCTCACATCATACTCAAAGTTAAAAACTGAAAGCTTTCCCCCTAAGATCAGGAACAAAAATCATTTACATCTTACAACTTCTACTTAAAAATAGTACTGGATGTATTAACCAGAATAATTACGCAAAAGAAAAAAATGAAAGATACTCAAGTTGAAAGGCCAGAAGTTAAATGATCTGTGTTTTTAGATGACATGATCATATCTTTAGAAAACCCTAAAGTCTCCACCCAAAAAGGTTAGAACTAATAAACAAATTCAGTAAAATCATTCTTTATACAAAATCAACATACAAAAATAAATAATGTGTCTGAGAACCAGCAGTTAGCGTAATGGCTATGTCGCTGGACTCCCATGTAGTCGACCGCGGTTCGCATCCCAGACCCAGTGGCTTAAAACTCACGCCAAGCGCGTATGCGCACGTGCCCAAGATCCTGAGAGGAGAATGGAGGAGAAGTGATTGCGGCGTGACCAATCCCCTGGAGGGTGATTTCTCGCTTTCTGTCTCTTTGTCTCTCTCTGTCTGTGTGGCGAGCGCACATGCCCTATTGCGAAAACCTCTCCAAAAAAATAAATAAATAAATAAAAATGTGTCTAAACATTAACAATGTACTATCCACCAAAGAATGAAGGGAAAAGATTCCTTCCACATTAACTACAACAACAAAATTAAAATAAAATACTTAGAAATAAATTTATCCAAAAAAGTGAAAGATCCATATGCCAAAAATTACAAAACAATGATAAAAGAAATTGAAAGTATACAGATACATATTTGATGTTCATGGATTGAAAAAAATTAATATTGTTAAAACGTCCATACTGTCCAAAGTGATCTACAGGGTCTATTCAAGTCTTTTATTTTGAGAGAGATTTTTGTTGTAGGGTGTGTGTGCTCACTGGAGACAAAGAGAGAGACAGAGAGACAGAAAGTAAGACATCACTCCCCAGGGGTGATGACTATGTCATAATTCCTTCTCCTCCAGTCTCCTCTTGGAATTTTGGGCATGCAGGCACATTTTCCTGGTATGTTTCAAGGTACCGGGTCTAGAACTTGAATTGTGGTGAGCCACATGAGAATCCAACATCTTAACCAGTATGCCACCTGCTGGTTTCTCAATTCAATTCTTATCAAAATCCTAATAGATTTTTTTTTAGCAGAAAGCAAACAATAATCTTAATATTTACGTGAAACCACAAAAGACCCCAAATACCCAAAGCAATCATCAACGAAAAGAACAAAGCATTATATTTCTTGTTGCAAAATATACTACAAATCTATAGTAATGAAAACAGCATCATACATTAAAATAGACACATAAACAATGGAACAGAAAGAAATTGAATAAGAGTGAAGTGCAGTCTCTTCAATAAACAGTATTGAGGAAACTGTATATCCACACAGTGAAGAATGAAATTAGACCTTCATCTCACATTATATAAAAAAATAAAATACGGTCGCTCATCACTTAACCACCTACCTGTTTGATGATGTCTAGGACATGCCAACAGTTTTCTAATGCAGAGAATCCCCTTTCTCAGTCTTTGTCTCATTTCTGCAGTTACTTAGTATTCACTACATGAAATGTTCACAATCACACAGACTACATATTTTGTTAATTAATACATTATATAAAAAAATGAATGAAAGTCTTATACCTGGCACCTGAAACTGTAAACTTTAAAACTGCTAGGAAAAAAAAAAAACAACAAAAAAAGAAAAGCTCCATGGAATTGGTCTGAGCAATTATATTTTGGGATATGATTCAAAAAGAACATATGATGAAAGCAAAAATAGACAAATTAGATTACATCAAACTAAAAAGATTTAGAACAGAAAAAAAATTAAAATTTTAAAAACTAAAAAAAAGTCAATAGAGTATACAGACAGCAATAAAATCGGAGGTAATATTTGTAAACCATGCAATGGCTCTCTTCACTGAACAACTGGGTTCCACTCTTACAATTAGGTCATTAAGAGAATTGGTAAGTGAGGAGCTTAAAGGCAGATGTTTTGTGATGTGTTGTGGTGCCATAGAGTATGTATTTTTCAATAGATATCATGAAGCAGTACACTAGAATAATACAATTCTATCCATACAAAAAAGGATCATTAAATAAGTACTAGAAAGTGACAAGACAGCACAGCATAATAATATAAATCTGGCCTAATTTTAAAATTTATCTTGAATATTACCCTGTGTACACAATAAAGTAAAAAATTTTAAATGAAATATGTTGTCTGTGAACAATTGCTGTAGCGAATACTGACTGAGGAAATAAGACAAAAACTGAGAAAAGGGATTCCCTACATTAGAAAACTTGTGGCAAATCCTAGAGATCATCAAACAGGTAGGTTGTTAAGTGATGAGTGATTATATTTGATAAGGGAATTGTGTGAAAAAATATGTAAGGAATTCAAACAACTCAATAGAAAAGAAACAACCTAATAAAAAATAGGTGAAATACCTGAATAGACATTTCTCAAAAGAAAACATACAAAATGGCAAACAGATAGAGGCATACTTCAGAAGTATTGAGGATCTGGTTCCAGACCACCATTAAATATGGTATTATTCATTAAAACAGTAATAAATCAAATATTGTATAAATCAAAATATTGTGTTATTTACTATTATAAATTATATATTAGTAATCAAATATCATAAACCAAATATTAATACTTTATTTATTACAGTAAGTCCCACAGAGTTTTTTCAAGAATTATTTACTGGGACAAACAGTTAGCATAATGGCTATGTCGCTGGACTCCCATGTAGTCAACCAAGGTTCGAGTCCTGGACCTGGTGGCTTAAACTCACGCCGGGCATGTGTGTGTGCGTGCCCAAGAACCTGAGAGCAAAAGGGAGGAGAAGGAATTGAGGTGTGGCCATCCCTTCTGGGGGGGTGATTTCTTGCTTTCTGTCTCTCCATCACTCTCTGTCTTTCTGGCGAGCATACATGGCCTATAACAAAAATCTCTCCAAAAGGAAAATAATTATTTTTTCAATTTTTATTTATTAATGATTTTTTTTTAAATGGGGCACCAGCACTGAAACTGAAACTGCAGTCAGTCATGTGGGAGTCTAGTGCCTCAATTACCATGCCACCCACTGGCCCCAAACTCCACAAATTATTTTTTTTCTGTTCATATAACTGTTATGCTGACACAGTACTTTACTGTACTAACTCTGCAAGAGCACTATGTCTAAAAAAAATCAGTAAATACCTTAATTTATAAATATTGTTTAAAAATGCTAATAATCATCTGAGCCTTCCACAAAGTGCAATGAAACTTCTTTAAATATTTGAATCAAACTTCTAAAGACCTACTGCCTCTTTATTAACCAAGTTTATGTAATATTCCAAATCCTTTATTGTGATTTTAACAGTGTTCACAGCATCTTCATCAGGAGTACATTACATCTCACGCAATAACTTTCTTTGCTCCTCTGTAAGAAGCAATTCCTCATACATGAAAATTGTATCATGAGCTTTTAGCAATTCAGTCATATTCTCAGGCTCCACTTTCAATTCTTGTTCACTTCCTATCTCCACCATATCTGCATCTTCAGTTACTTCTTTCACTGAAGTCCTGAATTTCTCAAAGTTATCCATGAGAGTTGGAATCAACTTCTCCCAAACTCTTATTAATGTTGATATTTTACGTCCTTCCATGAGTCACAAATGCTCTTAATGGGATCTAGGGTGGATAAATCTTACCTAAAAATTTTTAATGTGCTTTGCTGAGATCCTTAAAAGAAATCACTTATAGATGGCAGCTATAGACTTAAGAAATGTATGTTTGTTTGTTTTTTTCCTTATTTGAGACAAAAGAAATAAAAGCACAGGACAGAGAAGGGGAGAAAAAGAAAGATACAGGTATTTTTGACAAGATCTTACCATGTCACAATCTTTCTCCCCCAGCCACTGAGTTATCTAGGACCACAGGCATGCACCACCATGCCTGGCCTGTTTAGATCATCTTAAAGTCACCAGCTGTACTTGCCCCCAACAAGAGAATCAGCCTGCTTTTTGAAGCTTTCAAGCCAGACATTGACTTCTCTCTTTAACTATGAAAGTCCTAGATGGCACATTCTTCCTATATAAGGCTGTTTTATCTACATTGAAGATATGCTGTTTAGTGTAGTTCCCTTCATCAATTATCTTAGCTAGATCTTCTAACTAGTGCAGCTTCTGCATCAGTATTCACTGCTTCATCTTGCATTTTTTTTTATGTTATGGGTATGCTTTCTTCCCTTAAACCTTGTGAAACAACCTCTGCTAGCTTTAAACTTTAATTCTACGGCTTCCTCACCTCTCCCAGCCTTCACGGAATGAAAGAGAATTAGGGTCTTGTATTAGTTTAGACTTCAGCTGAAGAGAATATGTGGCTGACTTGATCTTCTATCCAGACCACTAAAACTTTCTCCACATCAGCAATAAGGCTGTTTTTCTCTCTCACCATTTGTATGTTCAATAGACTAGCACTTTCAATTTCCTTTAAATACTTAAAAGGCCTAGTTTTCAACAAATCTTGGCTTTTGAAAAACATGCCTTCCTCATGAAATTGTTTTTAAGTTTATTTATTTAATATTTTATAATAGAGAGAAAAAGAAAAACAATAACTCTCAGCAGGGTCACATGTTGCTCTCCTTTGCCAGTTTTCCCAAACCACCAGAATCACAGATATGTGTGTGTACACCTGGGGAAAAACCCTGGTATTCCCTCTAGCTACAGCATCATGGAGCAGTGCCTTACCTCTGTACCACTGCAGCTGAGCCATAATTTCTTTTATAAGGTTTCTGCCACAGGAAGCATGTGCTCGCTGGAGAGATACATAGACAGGGAGAGGGGACATAA
Source organism: Tupaia belangeri chinensis (assembly GCF_000334495.1). Lineage (NCBI taxonomy): Eukaryota > Metazoa > Chordata > Mammalia > Scandentia > Tupaiidae > Tupaia > Tupaia belangeri. The sequence continues at coordinate 2,515,203 of NW_006159434.1, forward strand.
GAAATCACAGCCCAGAGGGGATGGCCTTACCACAATCCTTTCTCCTCCATTCTGCTCTTTGGATATTGAGCATGTGTACACAAGTGCCAGGCACAATTCTTGAGCCACCAAGTCTGGAATTTGAACCATGGTTGACTAAGTGGGAGTCCAGCACCTTAACTACCATGCCACCTGCTGTCCCCTGAGCCATAATTTCTAATTTTTTCTTTCTTACTTAAAGTGAGATCTGTGCTACTCTTCCTTTCACTTTAATACTTAGCAGCCCTTGAAGGGTTACTAATTAGCATCATTTCAATATTGTAGTACTTCAGGAAAGTCTAAGAAATGAAAGATAAATGGAGAATGACCATTAGGTAGAGCAGTCAGAACATACACATTTATCCATCCAGTTTACCTTCTCCTATGTTCTCAATTAGTGGTGCCCCCAAACACTTATAATAGTAACATCAAAAACAATAGAACATAGATCACAATAAAAGATATAAAAATTTTAAAAAGTCTGAAATGTTGCAAAAATTACCAAATTGTGACACAGAGACATGAAGTGAGTGCCTACTGTTAGAAAAATAGAGCCAATAGACTTGGTTGATACAGGGTAGCCACAAGACTTTGGTATGTAAAAAAATGCAAGTATAATAAAACAAGTTATGCCTGTATGTTAAAGAATAGTCAACATTCTAACCACCAGGAAAATGCAAATTAAAGCCACAATCAGTCATTTTCTATCTGTTAGAATGACTATTACCAAAGATGAAAGATAGAACTACTCTATGTACTAATGCTCTCACTACTGGGTATATATCTAAAGATTATGATTATTATTGCACTACATTGTTTATTGTAACACTATTCATAATAGCCAAGATGTGGAAACAACTTAAGTGTGTCCATCAACAGATAAATGGATAAAGACAAGGTAATGTATATATACACAAAGGAATACTGTTCAGCCATAAAAAGGACGGAATCTTGCCATTTGTAACACCATGACTATATCTTAAGAACATTACCTTAAGTAAAATAAGCCAAACACAGAAAAACAAATATTGTATAATTTCATTTATACATGGGATCTATAACTTCTAAAATGGAGACAAAATAATAGATTGGTGGTTTTCAGGAGCTGGAAAGTAAGGGAATTGGAAAGATTTTGGTCAAAAAACACAGAGTTTCAGTTAGATAAGAGGGATAAGTTCAAGATACCAATTGAACTATTACAGTAAATATAGTAAAAAAAAATATTGTTTACTTGAAAACAGTTCCCCAAAATGATAAATTTGTGAGTTATTGAAGCATGTGAAGTACTGGGTATGTTATTTATCTTGATTTAGTCATTTACACATAAATAATTTAAACATATATCAAAACATCATGCCATAAACTGGAAATATACACAACTTTTATTTTTCTATTAAAAATAAAAATTTAAAAATTCTTTAATTAAGTTAAAAAAACACATTCCCAGAAAAAAGGAAATTAAGAGAATTTGTTGCCAATAAGCCCATTTAGAATTAAATTCCTCCTGTGGAAGAAACAAACAACAGAAGAATGTCAGAAATTCAGAAAGAAAGAAATGTTAGTCACATAAGTAAATATAATGTACTATTATATCGCTTAAGTTCTTTAAAATACATACTAATTAAACATATTATTATATCGCTTAAGTTCTTTAAAATACATAGAAATTAAACATACCATTTTCTACTGAGTTTGTCAGTGTAAATACTTGTAACATATAACAAAAATGATGTAAATTTGGGAAGATATCTCTAAGATAGTAAGGTTTTTATAATTTATTAATGTGGTAAAATATGAACTGTAAGCTGATTGTGAAATATTTTATCTATGTGTTTTTAATATATGTGACCCAGCTGCATTGGTACAGGTAATAGGGCACTTTTGTGTAATGTTGGAGTTGCCTGGGAGATCCCAGTTCATATTTGGGAACCCATCTAAACATTCCAGGTGCCACAGTGCATAATCCAGGCAAACTGGTAGACTGGACAGAAGAATCACAGCATGGCAAGACCCTGTGGAAAATCTTCATTTCTCTCTATCTCTCAAAAATAAATAAGATACTTACATATGTGTATATATACAAATTTGAATACACAATGTATAAATATACACATATGTATGCACATACATACATTCAGATGTATGTGCATGTTTTATATGTGTCTATTATATACACAACATATGTGTGCATATAACACACACATACACACATATGTTGATATGATTCCTAGAGAAACTGTTAAATAAAATATGCAAAGATATGTAATCAGAGGCCAATAGATAAATACAAAAGATAAAGAGAAAGAAAAAACAGAAGAGTAGATGAATACAATATAAAGGGTGTAAAAATAAATAATAAAATAGAACAAAATACCAACATATCAGGGCTGGTAGATCGCCTCATGGTTAGGGGTGCTGCTGAACTCCCACATGGTAGACCACAGTTTGAGTCTCGAATCTGGGAGCTTATTTTTTCACTTTCTCTCTCTCTGTCCCACTCTGGTCAAATTAAAATAAATAAATAAATAAATAAATAAAATGAATAAATAAAGTTAGATAAAATAATTCTTTAAAAAAACAAATCAATTATATTCAAAGTAAATGATGTAAGTACATCATTTAGAAGACAAAGATTTTGAGAGTTTAGTAAACAAACAAGATTCAACTATGTGCTACTGGCAATAGATTCACATAAAATATTATGAATCAGATATAAAAATTAAAAGAGTGAAAAATAATAGACCATGCAAACACTAGTTTAAAAAATAACATGGGAAAATTATCTTGATATCAGAAAAGGTGGACTTCAACAAAGGAATATTATCAGGAATAAGAGTGATATTTAATAATGATGAATGTTCTTGTTGAGTAAAGTACTCTATAAATATCGGCTTAGTCATGGTATCAATGACTAAAGCATAAATTTCTCAAGAAGATACATCAATCCTAAATGTGTTTGCACCTAACAATAGGGCTTCAAAATCCATAAAGTCAAAGCTTATGTAATTAAAAGAGAAACAGATAAATCCACCATTATACTTGGAGAATTAAGCAATAACTTCTTAGTAATTAGTAGTAATAGCAGATAGCAGCAAGGGCATAGAATGCCTGTACAACACTATCAGTCAACATGACCTAATTCATATTTATAGAACATTTTACTTAAGAAAAACTTATTCTTTTCAAACACACAAGGCACATACACAAAGATGTATTATATTCTTTGTTATAGACCAAATCTTGAAAAAATTTAAAGGAATTGCAATCATACCTACTGTGTTCCCTGAACACAATGAAGCTAAGTCAGGAATTGATTTAATGAAAAAAGGTATTTGGGACAGTTTTGTGAGTGAAACAAGGAGATACTGGTAATTATATCAAGAAAATAACTGTAATATAGGACTATTGGACATGCATGTACAATGTAAACAGCAGTAACATAATAAAAATGATGTGAAGTTGGAAAGATAGTTCTAAGACAGTAAGGTTTTTATTATTTTTTTTAATGTGGTAACATATGAACTGTAAAGTGATTGCCCAATATTTGATCTATGTGTATTTAATATGTGGATGTGCATGCCCCAAAACCAAAGAGGAGGATGGAGGAGAAGGGACAGCAGCATGGCCATACCTTCTTGGGGGGTGATTTTTCACTTTCCTTTTTGCTGTCTTTAGCAAGCACATAGGCCCTATGGCAAAATTCTAAAAGAAAAAAAAATTTATATTTAGAAATCTTTCAGAACAGTTAACTCCAGCCCCAGATGGTTTCACTGGCAAATTCTACCAACTCTTTAAGGAAGAACTAATGTGAATTCTACACAGTTTCTTTTAGAAAACAGAAGAGAACACTTTCCAACTCGATTTAAGAGACAATAATTACTTTTCTTGCATATCCAGATAAAGGCATTACAAGGAATAAAATACAGACAGAAAATTCATGACCGTTGGTACAAAAAATCTTCAAAAACTAGAAAATCAAAGTCACATATAAAAAAAAACACATTAACTAAAAGTTGGATTTATCTCAGAAATGTAAGGTTGATTCAACATTCAACAACTGATGCAATACAGAGTTACAAAAATATAGCCTAAAGGGAGAAAAAAAGTCACATAATAGTGTCAACTGATGCAGAACAAACCATTTAACAAAATTCATCATTCACTTGTGACAAAAAAACATCAAACTAAAAATACAAGAGAACATATGCAATGTCATAAAGGACATCTACAAAAATTTTGCATTATTTTTCATGTAAAAGGTGGAATACTTTATAAGATTCAGAACAAGTCAAGGATGTGCACTCTTTCAACTCCTATTTAACATAATCATTCCTGGTTGCTCTAGTCAGTTCAATAGGAAAGAGAAACAAGGGACCAGGAGATGGTATAGTAGTTACCTTGTTGAACTCCCACATGGCCCACCACAGTTTCAGTCCTGGACCTGGTGTCTGGTACTCTTGCAAGATGCATGTGTGTGTGTGCCCAAGATCCAGGGAGGAGAATGAAGGAAAAGAGATTGTGCCATGGTGTGTCCATCCCCCATTGGAGGTGGGAGGAGTGATTTATCACTTTCCCTGTCTCTCTCTCTTTCTCCAGCAAGCAAACATGTCCTAATGCAAAAACATATAAACACACACACACACAAGAGAAAAAAAGAGTTTTACTTGGGAAGAAAGTAAAGTTGTCCCTATTCAGTTCCTAGAACAAATAGAACTTACATTTAGCAAAATCACAGAACACATGGTCAATGCACAAAAATCAATTCTATTTCTATATAGTAATGGAAACTGTGTATCAATATTTTAAGACCAGTGCTATTTATAATCATGTCACATACAAAAATGCTTTACTGTAAATCTAATAAAAGTTGTTGACTCAGTGTTGATGGAAGTATAAAATAGTGATAAAATAAAACAAAAATGTTGAAATAAAGACATATCATATTCATAGATAAAATTACTCAATATAGTTAAGGTGTCAGTTCTTCCAAAAATAATCAGAATATTTACTAAAATATCACTGGAAATTTTGGCAAGATTCTAATAGCTATAGAGAAGGTAATTCTAAAATTCATATAAAAAGACAAAGGACAAGAATAGAATTGAAAAGAGAAATAAATTGGAAAAAGGAGTAAAAAGTTGGAAGACTCACATTATGTAATTTAATACAAACTATCAAGCTGTAGTTAATTAGAAAATGTTATTTGTCAAAATAATAACAAGATGGATCAGTGGGAGAAAAGAGAGATACAAGAAATATACCCTCTGAAATAGTGTCAATTGAGTTTGACAAAGATGCAAATGCAGTTTAATGAAATAAGGGCATTCTTTGAAAAAGTAGTCCTGAAACAATCAGACATTCATATGAAGAAAATAAATCTGGGCATATACCTTATACCTCATAAAACTTTCTAAAAAATTAGTTGCAAACTTAAATTAAAATATAAAAAATAAACATCATAGAAGAAAATCTCCTTGAATGTGAATTAGGCAAATAGGTCTTTGATGTGACATTGAAAAGTAAGATCTGTAAAGAATAAATGAACAATTTGGGCCTCATTAAAGTCTAAAATTTTGCTCTGCAAAAAAATATAAGAAAATGAAAAACATACCACAAAATGGAAAAAATATTTGAAATTCACATAGCTTTCTAAGAATTTGTGTCTAGTATATTTTAAAAACTCTTAATACTTACTACTAAGAAAACAAATAATCTAATTAAAATATAGGTGTAGCTTGGTAGCTCCATAGTGTAGTGGCTGAGCAGTACATGGAGGCAGCCAGATCCCACATGTATGACTAAGGTTCAAGTACCAGCCCTGGGGGCTTGAAAAATCATGCTGGGCACCAGTGCACATATGCCAAAGATACTGATGTAAAAGGGGGGAGGAAACAGGATTGTATTTTGACCAGGACTAATTGAAGGACTCTTTCTATCTCCTTCTTTCACTTTAGCATGCACACATACTCTCTGATATTTAAAAAGAAAAAAAATCACACAAAATGTCTAGGAGACACTTAACTTGAAAGATATACAGAAGGAGAGCTGCAGATGTCATAATGGTTACATCACTGGACTCCCACATGGCTAATTGAGGTTCAAGTCCTGGACTTGGCAGGTTGAAATTCACTCTGGGCACATGTGTGTACATGCCCAAAATCCCAAGAGGAAAATGGAGGAGAAGAGATTGTGACATGACCATCCTTCTTTGAGGTGATTTCTTGCTTTTTGTCTCTGTCTTTCTGGTGAGCACACACACCGTATAGCAAAAAATCTCTTTATTAAAAAAAAAGATATACAGATGAAAACCACATGAAAAATGTAGAATGTCACATACCATTAGAAAAACACAAGTTAAAACCATAATGTGTTACCTATTAGAAAAACTGAAATTTAAAAAAGAATCTTAACCGTAACAAGTGTTGACAAGATCAAAAGCAACTAGAATGCTTATATACTGCTGGTCAGAATATAAAATGGTACAAATGGAAATTTTTATATATTTAAAGATACACTTACCATTTGACCAAACAATCCCACCTCTAGGTATCTCCTTTACAAAAATAAAACCTTAAGTCTATGCAAATGCCAATTTGTAGCAACATTTTCATAATTGCTCTAAACTAGAAATAATCTGAAAAATTATGTAACCAAGTATATAGTAATTTTATTAATAACTTCCAAAAATAGAATATAATTAAGAAATTCTTCAGTAGTTCAATTTATGAACAAATTGTGGTACATACCTACCATTGAATACCTCTTAACCATGAAACAGTGAACTCTTTTTTTTTTTTTTTTTGGAGAGATTTTCACTGTAGGGCGTGTGCGCTCGCCAGACAGACAGAGAGAGACATAGAGACAGAAAGCGAGAAATCACCCCCCAGGGGGGATGGTCACGCCGCAATCCCTTCTCCTCCATTCTCCTCTCGGGATCTTGGGCACGCACGCACATGCGCCCGGCGTGAGTTTTAAGCCACCGGGTCCGGGACGTGAACCACGGTCGACTACATGGGAGTCCAGTGACATAGCCATTACGCTAACTGCTGGTTCCCAACAGTGAACTCTTGATACACTCAATGATGTTTTGGAATTATGCTTTAAAATAAATTAAAAGAACCTATGTCAAAATACTATGTAATGAGATTGTCTAGGTGGACTGTAATGCTGTAAGTACATGATTGAGTGCCAGTTCAAATTCCTAGATTGGCATGAAAGCACACCAGGTACACAGGGGGACACCCAAGATCTGGAGGAAAAGAAGGGTTTGGGAAAGGGGATTGAGATGTCATTATAACCTGTTAAGGGTGCTTCTCTCTCACCCTTCTCATGCACACATATCCTATATTATTAAAAATTTATATAATTTATATCATTCATATCAATTTATTCCATTTCTATGACATTCTGGAAAAATTAAAAAAAAAAAAACTATGGATTGTCAGATGTTAGTGGTAGAGGAAGGGTTTGAATTCAAAAGGATATCATCACCAGATCTTTTTAGAGTGAATGAAATTACTCTGAGTCATTTTTGTCATTTGTGATTACTAGAAAATTGGAAAAGTGAAATGAGTTTTTGGAGCCTGTTTCTCTCCCCAAAGTAAGAGTCCCACACCATAAAAAGTAACTGTCAATTCTCCTGAGGCTGTTAAGAAGTTTTAAAGATGACCATTACTTCTAAGAATTTCACATTGATTCCACTGAGACCCAGAAGAGAAAAGCTGCAAAAGAGTGAACTGGAATTTTATTAGATATATGTGCGACTAAAGCTCATGCATGAAACTTTCTTATCCTTGTATGTACACAGGTGCTAAAATTCATAAGACTTTTCATCAAAGTAGTGCCTTTTATTGTGTGTAGAGTAAATGTTTTAAATTTTTTTAAAAAACTTAGTGCACTCCCTTAAAATTAATATATATTGTATTCAGCCATATTGGTATAGGGTGTCTAGGAAATTTGGACAAGTCATTCAACTAATCAATTAAATATATTGGACAGAATATAAAACCAATTACCTAAAAGCATTGTAGGAACCCAACAAAGCAGTGAGAAATCACAGTGCCAAGATCCAGGAGAAGAAACCAGAAGACGAACAAGATTTTGGAGCCTGTTTGTTCTCTAAGAGTAACTGTTGGGTTTTGCAACTATTAAAAAGTTAAAAATAAAAATGACCAGTATTTCTAAGGACTTCCTAAGGAGTTTATTTTTATTTTGTGTTTTGTTTGCTTGTTTGTTTTGTTAGTTTTTTGTTTTTTGCCTTAAGGCATGTGCACTTGCTGGGGAGAGACAGAGACAAAGAGGGGAATTAAGAATTCATCCCCCATGAGGGATGGCCACGCTGCAATTCCTTCTCCGTTCTCTTTTCAATATCTTGGGCACGCATGCACATATGTCCAGTGTGATTTTCAAGCCACCAGATCCAGGACTCAAATCATAGTAGACCGTGTGGGAGTCTAGTGATATAACTGCTATACTGTCTGCTTGCCTGATTTACATTAGGACCCAGAAGGGCTAAATTGTAGGAGGATAGTGAACTGGAATTTGATTAAATATCTGTATGATTCAATCTCACCTGTGAATTGTTTTTATCTTTATAATTGTATTAGCAGTATCTGGAATTGCTATTGTCCCTACCCTCTTGCAATAAAGTATAATCAATAATATGACAAGAAAAGACAACATGACCAAAAACTGAGAGAAATAACAATTAATAGAAATAGTCACACAGGGAATGGAACTAAGTAATGGAGTTATCAGATAGGGACTTAGAAATAGCTATGCTCAATAGGCACAAGAAAATTAAAAGCAAGTTTTAAATTTTGACTAAAAAACAAAAATGAAGGGCCAGCACGTGGCATGGTGGTTAAGGTGTTAGACTCCCACATGGTCAACTGCAGTTTGAGTCCCAGATCTGGCAGCTTGAAAAGCACACCAGTAGCATGTGTGCATACCTGATAGTCCTAAGAGGAGAATGGAGGAGAAGGGATTGTGACATGGCCATTCCCTGGGGGACAGGGGTGATTTCTCACTTTCCATCTCTCTGTCTCTAGTCAATGCATGAACCCTGTGGAAAAAAATCTAAAAACATAACAAAATCACTAGAAATTATAAAATTTTAAAACTAAAAATAATTTTTAAAAACAAAATAAAAAATTTTGGCTCATTTGTTTTAAAAGCATATCAGATGGAAAAATAATTATTATCAGTTTAGAATCTAAAAATCATATGATATATCCTCCAAGAATATTCCTTTAAAATTAAAAGTAAAAAAGAACTTCTGTAAATTAAAATCCAGAGAAATTCTTCATCAACATATCTGGATATCAGGAAACAATAGGATGTCTATGGTCATCATGTGGAAGAAACATTATTTCCCATTGATATTCAGAAATACAATTAAAATGTTCACTTTGTAAGTTAAATAATGTGATTGAATGTATAAAAATAAAATAAAAATTATTATAAAAAAGAAAAGAAAAACCCTCGAAAATACAAAAATACATAGAAAAAAAAAGAAATACAATTGTAGTCTAATTAGCAAGAAATAAGAGGACATCCAGACATAGCCAAATTATAGGAGTTCTTTATTAATAGGCTGGCTGACTGCCAGAGGACTCGTGTCTCTCAAAAACCTTACAGACCCCAGTGAAAGGAGAGGGATGCTTATAAAGGTAAAAATCACAATCAATTTTGGGTTGACATGGTGATTACAATGGAAAATGAGGGGATGGAAAGAAAAGGGGGTGGGCTCCTATGTGAAAGCAGTTACAGAGCTGAATCAGGCAGGTTAATAGTTTCTAAGGGTCCTCTCCAGACCTTTGTTTAATGGTCTGCATGGCTCGAGGCAGGGGTCTGGTGACCAGTAGTTACATTGCTAAGGAACATCTAAACAAAAAAGTTTTGCACTAGTTAGCAAAGACACTCTATTTATTCTGGGCAAAAGGAGGTAGCAAGTATAACATAAAGTTCAAAGATGGAGGTGCTTCTGCTTCACAATGAGAACAAATAGAAACTAAGAGGCTTGGGACCAGCAGATGCTGTAATGGCTATGTAGCTGGACTCCCATGTAGTTGGACCATGGTTCCTTAGACTCACATTGGGCATGTGAGCATGCATGCCCAAGATCTAGAGAGGAGAGTGGAGAAGAAGGGATTGCAATGTGGCCATCCCCCATGTGGTGGGGTGTGATTTCTTGCTTTCCGTCTCTCTCTGTCTTTCTTGTGAGCACATGTGAAAACCTCTCAAAAAGAGAAAAAAAAAGAAGAAGAAGAAAGAAGAAGAAGGAGAAGAAGAAGAAGAAACTAAGAGGCTAATATAAGGGTAAATCTTAGTATAAATTGTATAAAACAACCTTTATGATACATGGGCTTTAAAATTTATACTTAGCTAAAAAATTCTTTTCAATGTCAGATAGGGTAGAAAGAGACCAAATGGAGAAGAGTTTTAAGTCCTCATATTGTTCACAGTGACACAAAAATAATGAACTGTGAACCTTTATTTTTTTTTAGGGAGATTTTTGCTATAGGGATTGTGTGCTTACCAGAAAGACAGAAAGACAGAAAGGTATTAATCACTCCTCAAGAGGGACGGCCACTCCACAATCCCTTCTCCTCCATTTTCCTCAAGATTTTGGGCACGTTTGCACACTTGCCAAGTGTGAGTTTCAAGCCGTAGGGTCCAGGACTCGAACTACAGTCAACTATGTGGGTATCCAGCAATATAGCCAGTAAGCCATCTGCTGGCCATGATTAGCTGTGAACTTTAACAAGTCAAGTTTGCATGTTAATATTTCTAGAGTAAGCATTAAAATAATAGGAAAAATTGTTTAATTGCCAAGGTTGTAGAACAGTGGGATGATAACAAGAAAATCTGTGTAAAAAAGACAAGAAATAAGAAGCAAAAGAATGTAGGTCATGCAAAACAAATTGAAAATAAAGAGCAAGATGGTGTATTTATATGCTAATATTCCAGTGATTGCATTAAAACTAAACAAATATTGTCAGATCAGACTAAAAAAAAGAATCTCACTATGTATTGTTTTAAAAAGAAACATCTAAAACACAGAAAATTCATTTTCAATATCTTTTTTTTAGCTTCTCATAGTTTTCCTTGTGGAGGTCTTTAACTTCTTTGGTTAGATTTATTCCTAAATATCGTATATTTTTGGTGGCTATGGTAAACGGAATGACTTTTTTCAGTTCTGTCTCAGTCTGCCTGTTATTCTCATATAGAAATGCTATCGATTTCTGTATATTGATTTTATATCCTGCAACCTTACTGTAATCATGTATTACTTCCAGTAATTTTTCCATGGAGACCATTGGGTCTTCTATGTATACAATCATGTCGTCTGCAAATAGAGAGAGTTTCACCTCTTCTTTTCCTATTGAAAATGACACAAAAATATGGAAGGACATCCCATGTTCATGGATTGGAAGAGTTAATATAATCAAAATGGCAATCCTACCCAAATTAATCTACCTATTTAATGCAATGCCAAACAAAGTATCAGACACATTCTTCACAGCTCTAGAAAAGATAATCTTAAAATCATAAAAGACCCTGTATTGCCAAGGCAATTCTACACAAGAAGAGTGGAGTGGGCGGCATCTCACTCCCTGATCCAAAAATATATTACAAAGCTGTGGTAATCAAAACAGCATGGTACTGGCACAGAAACAGATGCGTGGACCAATGGAACAGAATAGAGTCCCCAGAAATAAGTGCCCAAACATACAGTCAACTGATCTTTGACAAGGGGTACCAGTCAATCCAGTGGGAAAATGAAATCCTCTTCAACAAGTGGTGCTGGAAAAATTGAACTTCCACTTGCAGAAAGATGAATCTGAACCCCTACCTCTCTCCTTTGACAAAAATCAAGTCAAGGTGGATGGTGGATCACGGATCTAAATCCAAGACCTCAAACTATAAAGCTGCTACTGGAAAACACTGGGGAAACTCTGGGAGACATTGGAATAGGTAAAGACTTCTTAAATAAGACCCCCAAAGCATAGTCAATAATCCTCAAAATAGACAAGTGGGATTACATCAGATTGAGAAGTTTTTGCTTGGAAAAAGGCACGTTTCTGCATGGCCAAAGACACAGTAATTAGTGTGAATTGACAGCCCTCAGAATGGGAAAATATTTTTGTAAATTTTGCATCAGATAAGGGACTGATAACCAGAATACACAAGGAACTAAAAAGCTGTTTGGAAAAAAGATGATCAACCCTATTAAAAGATGGGAGAAGGGGTTGTAAAAAAACACTCTCTAAAGAGAACATACGAATGGCCAAAAAGCATATGAAAAAATGTTTGACCTCCCTCATCGTAAGGGAAATGCAGATAAAAACAACAATGAGGTACCACCTAACCCCAGTCAAAATGTCTAATATTAAAAAAACAAAAAATGATAAGTGTTGGCAGGTGTGTGGTGAAAGGGGAACACTTTTACACTGCTGGTGGGAATGTAGATTGGTCCAACCACTGTGGAGAATAATTTGGAGATTCCTCAAAAATCTACAGATAGATCTGCCATATGATCCAGAGATCCCACTCCTCGGTATCCACCCAAAAGACAGAAGAATTCTTCATTGGAAACGTGCTTGCACATCGATGTTTATTGCGGCGCTATTCACAATAGCTAAGTCATGGAACCAACCCAAATGCCCCTGTATGGAGGAATGGATTGAAAAACGGTGGCACATATACTCTATGGAATACTACTCAGCCATAAAAACCAACAGAACCCTGGCTTTTGACAGAAAGTGAAAGAATATGGAAGATGTACTGCTGAGTGAGGCAAGCCAGGCTATGAAGGAGAGATATTGTATGTCCCCACTTAACTTATACCGTATGTCTGCATTCTGTGACTGAAACTGATTGACTAACAGTTGAACAATCACAAGAGATATGTGTGAATGTCAGATGAGGTGTATGTGAAGAAGTGGGTCCTAACGAAGGACATTTGGGGTGTTATCTGCTGAAGATATTTTGATCAACGGGTCTGGGGAGAAATGTGCACATATCGAAATGGTCTCATTGTAAGCCAAACAATATGATTGAAAGTATATACAAAAAAATAAAATAAATAAAAAAAGGAAAAAAATAAATAAAACACAGAAAAGTATAAAGTAAAAAGCTAGTAAAAATATACAATACAAGCACTAAGAAAAGATGATCTGGCTCTTTTAATATCAGAAAGTAGAATTTGTGGTCATAAGCACTGCTAGAGATAAAAGAAAATATTTTTAAATGATAAAAGAGTCAATCAATCAGGAAAATATAGCATTTCTAAATATCCATGGACATAATAAATAGCGATTTATAATGCAAAAATTGAAGAACAAAAAGAAGAAATAAATTAATAATTCAATGGGATGTTTTAGTATATCACTCATAGCAAATAGCACTAAACCAAAATTAGTAAGGATACATGAGATTAGAAAAAAAAAATTAGGTGGGGGGGTTAGCAGATAATGTGGTGGTTAAGGGGACTGGACTCCCACATGGCCAAACATGATTTGAGTCCCAGATCTGGTGGCTTGCTTTCTCACTTTCTCTCTTTCTTTCTCTCTCATTCTCTCTCTCTCTGGTCAAATTAAAATTAAAAAAATGGATAAAGTTAATAAAATAATTATTTTAAAATATGAGAAAATTCATATCACGTGAGTGCACATGTGTGGATGCATATGTACATTTCCAATCACACTCAAAACATTTGCAATAATTGATCTTGTGTTATGACGTTAAGCATGCAACATCATGTTGTCTTGAAATCATATAGCATTTTTTGAGTGCAATAAGAAAATAGAAATCAATATAAATACACAATGAAAAATTCCCCACATTCTTGTATTTAAAAAATTGTCTTCTAAAAAAGCCATTTTTAAAACATTTTCTAAAATTTTTTAAGAATTATTTTATTTAACTATTTATTTATTTTGACCAAAGAGGGAGAGTGTGAGAGAAGGGGGGAGTATGAGAAAGCAAGTCTCAAGGTCCAGGACTCGAATTGTGGTAGTCCATGTTGTAGTCAGGCACCCATAACCATCACATTACCTGGTGCTCCCTAATAAAGCTATTTTAAAAGTAGAAATAATAACAAAAAACAACTCAAATCTTTCTAATTAAATTTTATTAAAAATACATAAAAGTTTTAAAATGCATCTAAGTTCTTATGTAAAGGCCAGTTTATAATATTAATATATAACATAATAAAAGACGAGCTGAAAAATCTTGAGGTAGGGCTCTATTACAAGAATTAGACAAAAAAATAATAATAATAATTCAGAGACCATCAGGTGGTGTCATGGTTAAGGCATTGGATTCCCACATGGCCATTCATAGCTTAATACCCGGATCCAGCAGGTTGAAAATCATACTGGGAACATGTTCATCCATGCCCACAATCCCAGGAGGAGAATGGAGGAGAAAGGATTGCAGCATGACCATTTTCCCTGAGGGGTGATTTCTCACTTTCCCTCTCACTGTCTCTCTCTGGCAAGCACATGCACACTATGGAAAAAACCTTTTAAAAACAAAAAAAAAAAAATCCAAGCATTCAGAAAGGAAGAATTCCGAAGTTAATCCAGAAACTATTTTTTTTCCTTTCAGCATTTTATTTATTTATTTTTAATTTCTGAAATACAAATCAAAACACATATTTGTTACATATCATTTTAACAAGCTTGACATTCTTTTCAATACAAGGCAACTAAGTAGATACTTGAAAACTTTCTTTTTACAAACAATACATTTTATTTTGGAGGGAAACAGCTCATCAAAAAGATACTGCATGTATAGGCTATTATTTTTCTCTGTTTTGGAGTATATCCTCCAAATTAATATTTGTCCACTAAAATATACAGGTATTCCTCCTATAATAAAAAAAAATCTCTTGGTTGAAAAAAAAACAGGAATATTTGGCATAAACCTCTGAATGAGCTTGAAAAACAAATGAGGATGTGTTTCAAATGTACAGAGGACCATATAGAATCCACATAGACTCATCTGGCAGAATAACTGCCCTGTTGCTATTAGGGTTGTTCTTCCTTGGTGAGGCACAGAAGGTGTATGGTTGATGATTCACAACAGCTGCAGAATTATTTACTCAAGACTAACCAAAATTCAATATAGAATAATACACAATAAGAGAATAATCACAATAGTTTTTCAATGCTGAGGAAAGCAAGTTATAAGCTTAGAACAAGTACCTCTGTAGGAACAATAGTCAACACATTTATAAGACTTTCAAGGTGAGAAAACTTGATCCACAGATGAATGATGTCTTGTGCAAACATACGTTACTTTCTAGGACACTGGGGACAATAGCAGTAGAAAGACTAAAACCATGTTGTTTAACCTTACACTATTCTCTTGAGTATTAAACACAGACCACCTTTGGCTACTTCCAAGGGTGTCTTTTCTCCCTTATTCTCAGTGTAAACTCTTGCTCCTTGGGAGACCAGCAGTTTTGTTTCTTCCACTCTTTCATCACAGGCTAAATGTAGAGGAGTCTTATCCTCAGTGCCTTGGATGTTTGTAGAACAGAAGGATATGAATCATTTTCAAGTGACCCTGGTCTGTGGCCTGGTGCATTGCTCTAGACTCATAATGGTCCTTAGCATCTGGATTAGCCTCACCTGCTAGCAACCTCAAGCCTGTTTTTGGAAACTGCATAATGAAGAGTACAGCTATTTGGGTTGACAGCATTCACTTGAGCACCTTTTTCCAGAAGAGTTTTTACAATCTCATTCCAGCCAACAGAAGCAGCAATGTGATGAGGAGATCAGCCTTTATCATGGAGTGTCACTCCAAGTTGTAGCAAGAATTCAACAATTTCTGTTTGTCCAACTGAGCAAGCTCAGTGCAATGAGGTTCTGTCCTGGTGAGTTCTAGTAGCCGAGGACTTACGAGCCAGGATGTTCTCCTGCAGTTTCTCCAGTTTCCCGCTGTAGGTCAAGTGGAAAACCTTTAGGTTAGATAACACACCTTTCCATTTCACTTTCCCAGGATCTCCCTCCAGAAACTATTTCAATACAAAATAAGCATATAAAGATCATCCAAGTCCAGTTTTTTTTTTTTCTTGCTATAGGGCACGTGCGCTCGCCAGAAAGACAGAGAGAGACAGAGAGATAGAAAGCGAGAAATCACCTCCCCCAGGGGAGATGGCCATGCTACAATCCCTTCTCCTCCATTCTCCTCTCGGGATCTTGGGCATGCATGCACATGCGCCTGGCATGAGTTTAAGCCACCAGGTCTGGGACTCGAACCGTGGTCGGCTACATGGGAGTCCAGAGACATAGCCATTACACTAACTGCTAGTTCTTAGTTTTGGTTTTTTGAAAAGACTATTTAAGTTGATAAATTTCTTAAACTAATATGGACAGGAAGCATTTAATAAGCAAACATATCAGGAAATAAAACAAGTACATTACTAGAGATCCAATAGATATGTAAATATTTCATGAAAGAATATGATAAACTTTTATATCAATAAGCTTAAAAGTATGAAAAATAAGAAATTTATAGAAAAATGTGCCATACCAAAATTGACAAAGAATAAAAAAAGCCTGAATATTTGCAGATCTAATAAAAACAAATTGAACTTGCAAATGAAATTTTTTTTCTATAAACAAAAGTCTAGGTCGAGGTTGTTTCCTCAGTGAATTCTGTGAAATATAAAGAGAATATAATGTAAGCCTTAAATGAAATTTTTCAGAATTTAGGAAATAAACAGTCTCCAAACTTGTTTTAGGAGGTCAGCATATCCTTTTGTTCAGAACATAATAAAACCATTATAATAAAGTAAAAGAGCCAGCCCTGTGGCATAATGGCTGAGCATGGTGCAGGGGGAGCTAGATACCTAATGGCAAATCAAGGTTAGAGTCCTAGCTCCAGTGGTTTGACAAACATCCCAGGTATGTGTAAACCTGTGCCCCAAATCTTCATAGGTTGGAGAAATTGAGGAGGGGAACTCATGGAATTGAAGCCCCATTGAAGTGTGCTTTCTCATTCTCTCTCTCTCTCTCTCTCTCTCTCTCTCTCTCTTTCTCTTTCTCTCACTCTCTATTTTTCTCTCTCTTTAACGATGTATGAATCCTCTGTCTGTTAAAAAAAATCAAACAGAGCCAGCTTGTGGCGTGGTGGTTATGGAAGCTGGCAGACTGCATGATTTGAGTCCTGGACTGGCAGCTTGAGAAACATGCCAAGAACATGTATGTGCTTGTCAATAATACAGAAAGGAGGAAGAAATGGAGGAGTAGGTACTGCAGTGTGACCATTCCCCATGGAGGAGTGATTTTTCACTTTCCCTCTTTCATTCATTGTCTCTCTCAGGTGAACCCACCTACTCTATGACAGATTATTTTACAAATAATAAATAAATGAAATTTAAAATACAGACAGAACTCTCTCACAAACATAATTGAAGAAAAGTTCTAAACAAGTTGTTTGCATATGGATTAATCAATACAGTAAAATTATTAACTCATTGATCATAATCCAGAAATGCATGGCTAGTCTAATATTCAAAATGTAGCACGTCATATAAAACTCTATAAGGAAAACCAAATGATAATCTCTGTAGATGCAGAAAAAATAAAATGATAAAATTAAACATTAATTCATAACAAAATATTTAATGAACCAAGACCAAAAGGGAACTTCATTCATATAAGTTGTACTTATAAAATTTCTATAGCGTCACCATGTAAAGTGTTAATCTATTGAAAACTTTTTCTTCAGATTTAATAATGCAAGAAAATTTATTCTTCCCACTTTGCATCAACATTTTACTATTGGGACCAGCAGTTAGCGTAATGGCTGTATCGCTGGACTCCCACGTAGTCGACCGCAGTTTGCGTCCCAGACCTGGTGGCTTAAAACTCACGCTGGGTGCGTGTGCGTGCGTGCCCAAGATCCCGAGAGGAGAATGGAGGAGAAGGGATTGCAGCGTGGCCATCCCCCCTGGGAGGTGATTTCTCGCTTTCTGTCTCTATGTCTCTCTCTGTCTGTCTGGCAAGCGCACGCGCCCTATGGCAAAAACCTCTCTCTCTCTCAAAAAAAAAAAAAAAACTTACTATTAATCCTACCTGTTTAATAAAACTAAACAAAGAATAAAACTTAAAATCCTTTTATAGAAGTAAAAAGACTACAGATGTTAAAATAATATGTAATACTTGAGTATGAAGGATAAAAGAAGTTACAAGTAAATATGAAAGATAATGTGAATAATAAAGTTGCTTGAACATAAGACCAATGTGAATTCATTGTTTATATATGCTAGTAACAAGCTATTAGAAAAATTTATAAAGGAAACTAACTATAATAGAATCAAAAGCCCCCAAATACCTAGAAATTACTTTAACAAAGGAGAGTAGAGCACTTTGCATTAAAATTTATAAAAAGTTTGGAAAGTACTTAAAGGTGCAAAAAAAGAAAGGATATATCATGTTTATGAAATATAAATGAGAGTAGGAATATCAATTCTTTGCAAATTAAGAACCAAGATGGAGAAATTATCCAACATATATGAAGAATTAATATAAAGCTATATAAATTTATTTAATTTGGCAGCAGAACAAAATAGAGTACTGTATTAATACACTAGTATTACCATAATGAAACACTGGAAAAACAGACATTTATTTCTCATACTAATGGAAGCTTAAGTCCAAGATTAAGGTCACTGCAGTCTTGGTTTCTCCTGCTGTGTCCTCACATGGTCTTTTTCTGTTTGTGTATACTCCTAGTGTTTCTCCCTCTTCTTTTTGTTTAATTCCCAAGGGCACTTGTATGCACACAAGGAACAAGGAGAGAGAGAGAGTAAGAGAGAGAAGAGAAAGCAGCTTCCAATGAGGCCTGGTCACATCACAATCCTTTTTCTCCAATTCTTCATCCCATTAGGGTCCTGGGCACATGTATTTTTCAAGCTTCCAGGGTCAGGACTTGTACCTTGGTCAGTCATGTGGGATCTGGTTTCCTCTACCCTCTTCTTGTAAGGACACCTTATAACATCCCAAATGCCTACTATCAGGTGAATGAATAAATAAATTGGAATACATCCATAGAAGAGAATACTACTTAGCAATAAGAGCAAATAAATTACTGGCCCCAAACACGGTAACTATTAACACTGTATGTTAGAGTAAAGAAAATGTTTTTCAAAGAAAAGAAAGTTTAATTGCAGCATTATTCACAATACCTAGGTCATGGAATCAACCTAAGTATTTAAAAACTGATAACTGCAGAAAAAATTGTGGCCCATAGATACTATGGAATATTAATTACCCAAAACAAACAAGAACTTACTATTTGATTCAAAGTGGATGGAAAAAGAGGACTTCCTATTGAGAAAACTTAGCCAGACATTGCAAGATACATTGTATATGCCCACTTAATGTGTACCAAATATCTGCACTCTGTGGCAGAAATGGAAAGATTTAAAGATATGATAATAGAGAGGATAAACTGTAAATACCAAAGACTGTAAGGGAGGAGTGTGAGTAGTGGTGGTGGGGAAGAAACATTTAACAGGCAAAAGACTGTAAAGTTCTCTGTTGGAAAAAAAAAAAGCCACATCCTATAATTTTTGCTTTCTAATAAAGAAAGAAAAGAAAACAAATGAGGTCATATTTACGTAATATTGATCAATCAGCCTTATATGAGTTCAACATGTTTTTGATTAAAATGGCATAGCAAAAAATAGAATACTTGGGTGAGAAAAATTTTCAGTTTTTAATTGTTTTGTAAATTTATCCTTAGACAAAGATTGAGAATAATTTTTTCTTTATATTTGAATTCATTCATCACTCAACTAGTGAATATTGACTATCTATTAACTTTTATGTGGTACCAAATGAAACTGTGACTTTTATAAATTAAAATATTCAGATATCGATATTTGTATTGTTTCAATCTAATACATAGTTTTGATCTTAGTGTTTAGTATAATTCAAAATTCAGGATACATTATTTTCTGGCTTCCTTGGGGGATTCAAGAAATTCACCACTAAATGAGTGATAAAACAAGCTAAAATAATATGTGCTTAAGAGTCCAAAAATGATTGGATTGTAGAAAGTAAAAAATTAATGTCATCTGGGGACCAGTAGTTAGCATAATGACTATGTTGCTGGACTCCCATGTAGTTGACCACAGCTCGAGTCCCAGACCCTGTGGCTTAAACTCACGCCGGGCGCGTGTGCGTGCATGCCCAAGATTCCAAGAGGAGAATGGAGGAGAAGGGATTGTGGCGTGGCCATCCCCCCTGGGGGGTGATTTCTCGCTTTCTGTCTCTCTGTCTCTCTCTGTCTGTCTGGCGAGCCCACGTGCCCTATAGCAAAAAACCTCTCCAAAAAAAGAAAAAAAAATAATATCATTTGGAAGGCATTATAGGCAGATGAAAATAAGCATTTCAATACATTTATATTGGTGCAGTTAGTCTTTTGAAAATATTATGCATCCGTGAAATAATAAGATACTACTTTATATTATTTTAACCTTCTCTAAAATTAAAAACAGTTGGAAATTTAATTTCCTTCTTTCCAGTGGTCATACAACTATTTGGTCATATATTCAAACTAAATTTGTGGTTTGAATTTTATTATTTTTTTCAACTGAGTTCAAAATAAATTATCAAACAGCATACCACTTGTATGGTCACACTTTGTACAAAACAAAACAAAACAAAACAAAACAAAACAAAACAAAAAGCTTTTGTATGGCAACATCTAGCAAAGTTTTGGTTAATAAATTGTTACTAATCTGAAATGAAACATCATGACTTCGTGATTATATAAAAATGCCTTTAAGGCTTAATAGTAATATATCTCATTTTATAAATAAAAAGAGACATGCCAAATTGTTAAGTCGGGGAAATGTGTACTTTCTTTATCATGAAACATATTAGGTTTTTGGAAAAGTTATGACATCTTTTTCCATGGTTTTCTATGCAAATATGTATCACAACTTTTCCGACAACCTAATATTTTGATATTTATACAGGACTAGTCAAGCCCATCCTAAAAATCATAACCAAAATGTAATAAAACACATCACTATTAATCATTCATTTCAGATAAGAAATAAGGGGGCTCTTATTTCATGAGAAAAAATAATTAAAACTTTAAAAAAACTTTTCCATTGATGGACATTAGAAAGTGATATATTTCTTAATAAAACAGAAAATAAGCAGGTTGAGAAATAAAACTATCACCATAATAATGATCCCAACTTAGAAAGAAGCAAGGAGAGGGGGCCAGCAGGTGGTATGGTAGTTGAAGTGCTTGATTCCCACATGGCTGACTGTGGTTTAGGTCCCAGACCCATGGCTTGAAAATCACACCAGCACATGTATGTGCATACCTATCTGTATTTGTAGCAAAATCCCAGGAGAAGAATGGAGAAGAAAGGATTGCAGTGTGGCCACCACCCCTGGGGAGTGATTCCTCACTTTCCCTCTCACTGCCTCTCGCCAGCAAGTACAAAAATCATAAAAGAACTAACCAACAACAATAACAAAAATGACAGAAGCAAGGAGAATCAATAGACATAAGATCACTGGAATTCTGACCTTCAAGGCTCAAGATACATTACCATCATTACCAGTTTTCATTGCTGTATATTACTAAATACCTTCTTGAAGAGATTCTTTAAAATCATTTCTTCTCATAACCAGCCAGGAGCCACCTGCATTGCAAACTCATTCAAATTTGGTAATGGCTAGAAAATTAATTTCAACTTTCTCCAAAGGAATTGTATATAGAAAAGCATTATCTGTAACACTATTTCACTGGAGCACAAGGGCTATCCCTACAGACATTGGGGACAGATGTTTTTTAACAGATTAAAACATTTTTTAGTCCTATTCAATGCAACTAGGTGCATGTAGGTATTACCAGTTCTACATGACATTGTCTTTATTTTTTAATTTTCTGTAATTACACTGAAACCATAATATTATTCAAAGGTTCAACATAAAACTATAAGACAGTTCTGCCCATAAGCCTTCTAGACAGATGCTTGTCATCTTTTCTAGTTTTAAAGGCATACAAAAAGAAGTTCAACAGTCACCCTTGAAACCCCATTCCAATGTTTCATTACATTAATTACACTTTACAGACACACTTTCCATGACTCCCAATACCAGATATCAAAATAGAGCTTTAGTATCTTCCTGTCCCATAAAACGAATCCTATGACAAGTTTCCCACCGTTGATTTTTATCATTAAATCCGCAACAAACCTGGCTTATTATAATTTTCTTACATATTAATTTCTGGGTACCATCTCAGTTACAGGTATCATATCAATTACATTATATATAAAACTAGATTAACAAGACCAGTGACATTGCAGCTCTCATGATTTTTTTGTATAACCTACAAGTAAAAAATAGTCTTGGCCCACTGTGGTAGCAGACTCGTAAAACAATGCCTGGTGGTTCTGAAGCCAGATGGGCAGATCATGGATTCACATCTCAAGGCCTCCCTGTACATGATGGAGAGATGTACATTCATTTGCCTGTGATCTTCACTGGCCAAAACAGAGTGATAGTGTGAGGACCCTGTTGGGGGTGCTTATCTCTCTCTCTCTGAGAAAATAGAAAGAAAGAAAAAGAAAGAGAAAGGAAGAAAGAAAGAAAGAAAGAAAGAAAGAAAGAAAGAAAGAAAGAAAGAAAGAAAGAAAAACTTTAAAAAAATCTGCCACACTTACTCTTCCACTGCAGAGATGATAAAACATTTGTTCTACTCTATAACTGATGCACACTATTGAATGTTTTATTCTACTACAGGGGTCTCCATTCCCTAGACCACAGACCAGTATGGGTCCGGGGCCTGTTAGGAACCAAGATGTATAGCACGAGGTGAGCGGGTGAGTGAGCAAAGCTTCATCTGTATTTATAGCAGCTACCCTTCACTCACATTACCACTTGAGCTTAGCCTCCTGTCAGATCAGCAGCTGCATCAAATTCTCATAAGAGGCCCCAAATGGGACTGTCTAGTTGCAGGAAAACAAGCTCAGGACTCCCACTCATTCAGGTGAGTTGGGTTATTATTTCATTTTATATTACAATATAATAATAATAGAAATAAAGTATGGCATAAATGTAATGTGCTTGACTCATCCCCAAACCATCCTTCTTCCCCTACCCCAGCTCCTTAGCCCAGTGATCCTTCAAAAAATTGGCTTCCATGATACTGGTTCCTCATGCCAAAAAAGGTTGGGGACTGCTGTTCCACTACATATTTAACATATAGCACTGAACTTTAAGCTAAAGACCCCAATAAATCTGAAGGCAGAAAACACATTGTAACAGACCAAAGAATTCTACCCATGTTAAGGACAAGCCTTTAAAGTTTTCACAGAGTAAGTGGAAATATAAATTGGAGGATGAATCTGGTGGTAGGGAAATGTGGGACCTTTCTTGCCTCATGGACACTAAAAAAATTGCAGCAAGGGTCTGTGTCATTGCAAGTAAATGAGACTTCTCAGAGAAGACTTACTCTTACAGCTGGAACACCTTCATCCATGATCTGAGCTGACATCTAGAATAACTTTGGACATATCTCTTGAGAGACCAGATTATTTCTCTTTTTTTTTGGGGGGGAGAGGTTTTTGCTATAGGGCACGTGCGCTCACCAGACAGACAGAGACAGAGAGACAGAAAGCGAGAAATCACCCCTCAGGGGGGATGGCCATGCTGCAATCCCTTCTCCTCCATTCTCCTCTCGGGATCTTGGGCACGCACACACACACACCCGGCTTGAGTTTAAGCCACCGGGTCCAGGACACGAACCGCGGTCGACTACGTGGGAGTCCAGCGACATAGCCATTATGCTAACTGCTGGTCCCACCCAGATAATTTCTTGATCCACAGCTTCCAAAGCTAGCATGGCTTGATTAAAGCCCAACACTAAATCAAGAAACTGGTAAGAAGCCTAAATATTATCTTACTGTTTTAGTTTTACAATACCTAATTAATGTCCTCAATAATCCTGAGTTCTAGTAAAAAAGAACCAGAATAGTCAATGAAACACCAAATGCCTTGTGGAAAGAATTATTAAATGCATTTTGTTCCATCACTATATCAAATATATATATATATATATATGCACATATATATATGTGTGTGTGTGTGTGTGTGTGTGTGTGTGTGTGTGTATAACATCTTTATCAGTTTAAAGATGTTATGAGAGTACTAAGGAGGTAAAATACCTCTGCTAATGTGTGTATTCCTTTTAGCATTTCCTCAAGTATTTGACAATCAACTTTAATAATGAATTCATTTTCTTTTTAAAAAAAAATGAGTTAAATTAATGCACATGTGGCAGTAAGTTATAAATCTAGAAATATAAGTGAAGTTCCAGAATACTTTTTCCCAGAATGTAATTAGATAAAATTCTTTGGAGAATCAACCATTTCCTTTTTCATCCTAAGTAAATGAATATTCTTTTCTCTGAAACTAAAAACTTAACTGAAGTTTCTGCTTTAAGCCTAGTTCTGAACAAAAGTAATATCAATATTGGTGTCTTCTATTTCCAAACTACAAATTAATAATCATAAACACCTTTTGCATATAATTTTGTTTAACCTATCAACAATAAAAAATTACTTTTGAAAAGTTACAAGATAAAATATGGAATTTCTTTTTTTTTTTTTGGAAT
>NW_006159434.1:2539957-2549144 GCF_000334495.1 Tupaia belangeri chinensis
TGCAAAACGGAAAATACACTAGCCAAAAAAATAAAATCCCCCCCCAAATTTTTTTTTTTTTTTTTTTTTTTGACAGCAGGTAGCTTCTTCTGAGGAGGAAGAGAAAAAAAACGGGGCAGTTGGCAAAAGCTGCAGGTGGCTACTGAGGGGGAGGTATCATTTGGGAAGCACAGTAGGTGGCCTGGACTCCTGAGAAGGAGATGGCAGTTGGAGATGGCAGCAGGTGTTTGTTATGAGGGAAAAGGACCTCTCACCAGAGTTGTCAACGTTTGCTTTCATGCATTTTCGCTGTAATAATCCGATGTTTGGCATTTAACTGACAGCACCAGATATGCCTAAAAATAATTATGAAGCCTAACTTTTTGTAGGCTAAACAAATTACAAAGACATCATGTCTGCTAATGATCCAGTCTAAATCTCAGCAATTGCTAAATGAAATAGGTGGTATTATATTTTATATTTTCAACTAAAATTTTTGTTGAAAGTCAAGATTCTGAATATTTTAAGTACTAATTAAACAAACTTTTGATATAAAAGATAAAACCATAAATTTAATAAATCATTAAGAGCAATACGAGAGAAAGTTAGTTATTACTCAGATTAGTTTCTACATGAACAAATTCCAAGTAACTTTGACCATTTTTATGGTGTTTAAATTACCTATGTCAAATCTTATCTACCTATTATCTAGTAGTAGAATTTATGAAGAGGCAACCTTATTGCAGTTAACCCAGAGAGAAAGATAGAATTATATAGCAAGTTTTATATAGGGATTATTAAGACTATTTAAGTAGCTTCCATGAGAAACGCTGGGAGATTTGGGGAACCTAAAAGTTGAAAGTCCATCCCTTCAAAAAACAGCATAAATGTGACACCTTGGCAATATTCTGTTTTCAGGTTCCAACAGTTCTTCATAGACTATTTGTAGAATGATTATAGGATACTCAAATATTCATAAAATACTGTAGGTTTGCTCAGCTAACATGGGGATCCATTTCCAGATAGTTATTTACTATAGCAAAATTGTATTAATTTTGCCATCTGATCTGCAAGTAAAATTGGCAAATGCAATAGAAACAAGCTAATTCAATACTCAGTAAATGAGGCCCTGCCGACTACTCACATTACTAGTTACCAAAGGCAAAAATTGTTCAGAAATTTCAGCATAGAAGCAGCAGTTTGGCTGTGATATGTATAAATATTTGTGTTATAATCACTAAATATAAAGGAGTGGTTTTCTGAAATTTTTGTTTGAGGAATCAGTACCATTTCTGGGTAATAATTCACACTAGAATTTATAAAAAGTAAAAACAGAAATTAGGGGAAGCAGAAATAGGACAAAAGGCACGGAACTGACAACACAGAGCAAGATGATACAGTAAATAATTTTTGATGTTTCCATTACTCATTCCATCAAAATAAATTGTATTTAAAGGGGTGCTCCAATCAAGCCAATTGGGTTTAAAAAGTCTAAAATGTCAAATATGATTAAATAAAATATGAGTAACAAAGATGACACTTGTTTGTAACTGCAATGTGGATGTATTGTAGATTTTGTGTATGTTGTGTTTATTGTTAAAACAGAAAAGAGACCCTGTGTAATGAGTCTCAAACCCTACTTTTTCTAAAAGCTCTTACATGTTATTTTCCCCCAGAAGGCAGATGCTTACAATGAAAAATGTAGACATTCAGTAGTCTTTCTTAGAAAATTAAAGGTGACTTGCAAAGGAACAAAATATATTTTGGTGCATTACGTCTGCTGGGAGATTGCTTAAAGCAATAGGAAGAAATACTGTTCCTGAGGTTCTGCTCTCAGAAGATGAAGAGCTTTAAGTGAACTTTTCATTTGGTTTACTCTGAGGGCTTCTCCTCTTCAGTGTGATTAATGCTTTCTACACTTGAGTAGAAATTCTCTTGGAAGAAGCCTTTGATAACTATGGTTTGTAAACTTGTCATGCACAAAATGGAATATGTGTTATCTAACTTGAATTGTGCATACTAGTAAGCATACCAATTGCTTCCTTTTTACCAGAACAAAGTATATTCCAAAGAAACTGCTGCCTCTGCCCTATAGAAAGCAGTAGGTAGATGCTTGACATGCTCACTAGCTACTGATGGATGCAAATAGAGAAATGACTCTTTCCAATGGCTATGCTTTTCAAGTACAAAGCTTTAATTATTAAAAACAAATAACTGAGTCATGATTCAGTCAATTCAATTATTTCAGGTATACTATGGTTTATGAAAAAATTAACATTTATCAATAAGCCAAACAAGTATAGGAGTTTAATTCCTCAGAGACAGTAAGGATGGGGAGGAATTGAGAAAAAGAAAATGTTAGTCTACAAAACAACAAACGATTCCAAACTTTTGATATGGTGCTTTTGGCAATATGACTAAAATATGGATTTTTAAAAACTGAAGGAAGGTATGCTCCTCCTTCCAAAATATCACTTCATTTGCACCAAAAGAAATGACTCTGCTTTGAATACCATTTGTTTGGTTGTTTTTTTTTTTTTTTTTTTACCAGAGGATGTAAGCTTTCACCAGAGAAAGAGTGGAGGAGAATGCACCCCCCCATCCAATGGAACATAGTCACCTCGTAATCCCTTCTTTTTCCATTTCTTCATCTAGTCAGGATTTTGGACACACATGCCTGATGTGCTTTTCAAGCCTCTTGGGCCAGGACTCAATTCACAGTTAAACATGTGGAATTCAGCTCCTTTTACCACTAAGCTATGGATACATCCCTAAAAATGCACCTTAATCTTCAAAAAAAAAACTCTCTTATTTATAAATCTTTCAAATATATTCCCATATACAACTAGCTATTTTGTCTTACATAAATTACTTAACCTCTTTGCACATTAGCTTGCTCAGCTGCAAATTGGGGATAATATTACTATCTCTGTTATAAAAGTTGTCTTGAGGGCTAAAGGAGGTAATACATACAAAAAGATTAGTATCACTAACAAGCTAACTACTTGACACATATTAACTATCATTTTGTACAAATAGGGTTATTGTTAAAATTTGTCTTACATAAATTACTTAACCTCTTTGCACATTAGCTTGCTCAGCTGCAAATTGGGGATAATATTACTATCTCTGTTATAAAAGTTGTCTTGAGGGCTAAAGGAGGTAATACATACAAAAAGATTAGTATCACTAACAAGCTAACTACTTGACACATATTAACTATCATTTTGTACAAATAGGGTTATTGTTAAAAAGTATATGTGAAAAGAAAATATTAAGTTGTATTTTTCTTTGTTAAAATGTGTCATGACTTCCCCAACAACCCAATAGCAGCATGCTTCAAAGTAAAAACGTATTAAGTCATAAAACAGTTCATTTTAGGTTGGTAAGTTGACACTCTAATATATAAAAAGACCTTAATATCTTAATATAGTTTTATTTTGTTTTTGATTAGCCAGAAGGAGTGTGAACTCACGAGAGAGAGAGAGAGAGAGAGAAAGAGAGAAAGGGAGAAAGCACCCTTCCCAATGGGGCATGGTCATTCTGCAATCCCTTCTCCATTTCTTTCTCTTGTTAGGATTTTGGAGCAAGTTCACACACATTCTGGCATGTTTTTCAAGCCTCTGGGGCTAGCATTCAAACCATGTGGTCAGTCATGTGGAGTCTGACTCCCTTAAGCACCAGGTCTCTGGGTAAGTCCCATAGTTTGAAATTTACATAAGATCAAAGTTGTTCTAAAATTGCATAATCTTTGTTCTAGCTATGCATTTAATACAATGATAATTTTAAAAAGAAATTCTTGCCTTTCATTAGATAATATAAAAGTGGTGTAAATTAGAGAAGATTGTCATAAATCATTAAGTCTGAGTTTGGAGGTTATTTTCCCATTTCAAGTCTGTATGGTTAGCTGGTTAGCTACTGGTACTGCCACTTGTTTCTCTTCTTTTTTTTTTCTTAAATAGTTTTTGTTATAGAGCACATGTGCTAGCCAGAGAAAGATAGAGAGAAAAAGAAAAGGGAGGGGAGTGAGAAATCACACCCTAGAGTGATGACCACTCCTCAATCCCTTCTCCTCCACTCTTTTCCTGGGATTTTGGGCACACATGCATGTGCATTCAGCATGATTTTCAAGCCCAATCTGGAACTGGAAGTGTGGAATCAGCCATGTGGCATCCAGTTGCCTTAACCTCCCATACCATCTGATGGCCCCAGTCTTGTCTCATTATTTACAAACACTTTCAGCCTTTTAAAATTATTTCTAAGACTCTGAAAAGATTAATTAATGTAATTATGAAAGAACATTGTTTTCTTCAGATGACTGTGTTCACATTTGACTAGACAGATGGCACAGATGCTTCCTGGATAGAATCAGAATTTTTTTAATGAGGTTGTTGGGTATCTATTATCATAAGCCACATTTTATGCCTACAGGTTAAGTGGGAGGTCTAATAACCTCAGGGATGCAGTCGTGCCCAGTAGGTATGAGTCAGCCAGAGCTTCCAGAGCTGAGGAACAGTCAGCCTCTCTTGGCTCATTGTCAGCTTTGACCTTAATGCAGCATTTCTGAATCCTTAATGCACCATTTCCTATAGGGAAAAATGTAAAGGCAAGATACTCTCTCACACATAAATGCACATTTTGGGATAATGCACATTTTGAATGGTCAGGATTTAGACTTCTTTACATATAGTCATGAACTACTTATAGCTCTGATTAATGGGAATTTCCTTCAATCTCTTAATTTCCCAAATGGGTAGCTCAAAAGAAATTTCATTCTTCCTTTTGATTCAGGATTTAATTGCTACTGAAGAAAATTCATAGATGAAAGAACCATGAATTATCAGATAAAATATTAATACCCATTCATTTATCATACATTTAACTCGTATTTATTCTAAATAAGGAAGCTAAAAATACATGACAAGGAAAATCTGATCTCATTATAAGCTACCCTAGTACTTCTCTGTCACTATCTACCAAGTCCTATCTTTAGGATTTCAGGAAGCAGTTTCTTAGGATGATTATCAAAGAAAGATGATGTTACTACAGTGTAGTTTTAATGTTTAATGTATTTGATATCTCCAGAATCATTCAGAAAATTGACAATCATACATCATTGATATAGAGAGATAGACAGATAGCCTAAGGATTTTAGACCCTAACTGTGCAGAATAGCAAATTTCATAATTCAAATATCTGAAATATACCAGATATTCTTTCTGGTCATTGTGTCAAAGCAGACGTATCTTTATGCATAGATGGAATTAACAGCTGCTATTCTATATAATTTAATGGATTGTAAACCATTTCTACCAAATGTATCTCTCATACTAGTCTGTCTCAGTAAGGTCTGAAATTCCATTGAAATCACATTGCAGAGTTAAATAGTATTATTTCCAGAATGCAGTGTACTTGTTAAAACCCAAATAGTAACCAGAGAGCAGTATCACAGTATGGGTTTGTTTGTGAAATGATAAGCTGGCATCTAGTATGTGATGCAGCTCTAAGTGACTAAAACTTTGATTCTATGCATTATAATTAAGGTGGGAGTACAGAAAGACAAATGTTCACATCCTGGATACCTGCCAGAGGGGAAAAATAACTTAGACATCTGTAATAAAAGACCTAAAACAAATAGGAACAGCATTCATTTCATTCATTTCAGGAATTTCTCCAGGTGTGTTTTAATTCACATATATTTAAATATTTGTAAACTAACAAGTGTAAATTTGGCAGCTATTTCAATGTTTCAACCATTATGTCTACACAGATGACTTGAAAAGCTTTAGTCAGGATATATTACTTCACTTCCATTTGGAAAACTCCCTTAGTCTCTTGTAACAAATGAAATTTAGTATTTTCCTTTGTATTAGAAAAAAGGCAACTATCATATTTTAAACCCCTATCTTTGTCAATACCTCAACAATTACCTGAGTTAACATCTTGAAATTATAGTTGACTATTTCTTCTCTTTTATCCTCTATATTGAATCAATTATAAAAACCTAATTTGCCTTTTGTAAATTCTCTGGAATTTAGTATGTTATCTTCATTTTCATTTCTACTGCTATTTTCAAGGTTCTTACTATTTCTAAACAACTGCTTATAGTCTTTCTCATTCATCTATCTGAAACCTCTATCAGTGTCATCTTTCTAAAATTACACTGTGAAAGGCTAGCTTTTATTACGCCTAACTATACATAGGACACTTTGCTAAAAGGTTTACAAAGATTTTTATTTTACTTCTGTGGAGTAAGAATTACTATTAACCCCAGTTTGTTGATAAAATGTTAAGCTTTAGAAAAGTGCATTTATATAGCTATAAATGGTGGAGCAAAGATTTGAACTCAGGATGTTTGATTCCAGAATAATGTTATTATCAGCTATGTTATACTTTTTCAACCTCTTTATTTTTAAAAAAATGTATTTATTTACTTCTTTCACAAGACAGACAGAGGAGAGATAGAGAGATCAGCATTTCCAACAGGGTTTTCACACCATGATCTTCTTCCAGCCTCAGCCACCCTGTTCACAGGTAAACGTACCTGTAACTGGTAGGTATAAGGAGGAACGAACCTGGGATCTTCTTGTGTTGGCCTAGCATCTCAGAGCACTGCATCACCAGTGTCTCACCAGCCAGCCAATATTGTTTCACTTTAGTATGTTAGTACATGTTCCAGAAACTACATAACTACATATGGCATCAATTACATATTGCTAATAAAGAGTTTAAATTCATTGACTGACAACCCAGTGTTACATAATTTACCTGCATTGTCTTATTTAACTTTTGTAATGATCATATAAATTACAGCTATCTCCATTTTACAGAGCAGGAAACAAAGGTTCAGAGATTTGCTAAATGCTAAACAGCTAGTGAATGCAAAACTGCTGGTAAGTTTGCCTTAACTCCAAAGCTTTCATTCTGATCTCCTATACTTCCTTCCATCTATAATATTAGGTAGTCAGGAAAGTCATGTGTTTTTCTGTTTTTCCACGTGTCATGACTTTCCTGATGATCCAACACAAGAACACAGGTTTCAAACCCTTTGATGACTCACTATTCGAATCTCTCTAGAGTATTAGAAGCTAATGATTGGCAAAGGATGCTCTACAGAGCATAGGATTTGGGGGATATTTACACATGTTAAACACAACATTGTATTGTCATACAAGTTAGGAAAATGCTGGTTTAAAAAAGCTTAATGAGGGGAACCAGCAGTTAGCGTAATGGCTATGTTGCTAGACTCCCATGTAGTCGACCGCGGTTCGCGTCCCGGACCCGGTGGCTTAAAACTCAAGCCGGGTGCGTGTGTGTGCGTGCCCAAGATCCCGAGAGGAGAATGGAGGAGAAGGGATTGCGGCGTGACCATCCCCCCTGGGGGGTGATTTCTCGTTTTCTGTCTCTATGTCTCTCTCTGTCTGTCTGGCGAGCGCACGCGCCCTACAGTGAAAATCTCTCCAAAAAAAAAAAAAAAAGCTTAATGAGGTCTTTACTGCAGAATGGCTCAGAACCTTGAATAGACTTACATGCACTTTGAACATCCAAGAGGGAGATAAAACTCATAATATGTTCCAGATTTATTTGATCAAAGAATATCCATTTTATTATGAATGTTTTACTTTTTTAAAAAGCAACTGACAAACTAGTGTTCCATAGCCTATACTTTGAGAAACAGCACTATCAGCAGAGACTGATTTTTGTGATGAGAAATACTAACAACAGATTAGACCTTAAGGTATCCTAAGGAGGAGGAGAGAATGGTGACAAAAAAACAGATAGAAAGTCAAAATTACCACTAGAAAATGAATCCTGTAAGTGAAAGTAAAAACTCACAAATCAATGTCTGGTTGCAAAAAAAAAATACATTAGGAGAATAAATAAAAAAATATTGGATGTATCTTAAATCTATTGTATTGATAGCAAACACCTGAGACTGGGCAATGTATAAGAATAGAGATCTATTTGAGTCATGATTCTGATGGTTTGGAAAGTCTAAAGGTATCACACAACAGCAGAGGTCAGTTCGAGTAAAACAGAGCTCTGTATTCCTGTGGGCCCTAGTATTACTTTAAAGGTTAAAAATTTCAACTAATAAAAATGTCTTTAATGCTTTACTTTCCTGCACAAATATTGTGATTCCTTTATAAATCCTAAATATTTAATTAGACAAATAAATGACTTCTTTAAGTCAGATTATCATTTGCTATTTGAAATAATCTTTGTGAAGTTAATTTATTATTATAAAATGTACCTTTTCCTCTCTTGAATATTATGAGGCTTCCACTCATCTTTCTGAGTGTTACAAGGCCTGTTCTCTCTTCTCCACTTATTATAAGCAATTATTTTAGGTCAGGATATGCACAGGAATGAAAGAGAGTCTTTAATTCTAATGAGTTAAGAAACTAGGGTATGCTAGTCTTCATATTTTCACTCATGAGTACTCTTTGTCCTCTTTCTGTGACAATGCACTTGAAAATAATCACTTGTTATTCTTAAATTCTGAGTCTGTGGTCTTTTTTATGGCAAGTTTCCACCATATTGTTCTCATTATCTTCCCCCAAATGTAGATGTGATTTGCACATTTCTAGTTGTTTTTATTGCCTTTGAAACTATTTTAACATCTGTGCATAAGCAGAAACTCTGAGCCTTCAAGGCTTTCTCAAAACACACTTAAGCAAAAACTCTTACCTCCTTCTGAACTCAATAGCACAGATGAAATTATTTCTCATGTAGTTGGCATGTTATCATCCAATTCAAGAATCTACAGACTTATCAATGTTTATGATGACATATTTGATATTTTATCTTGTACTGCTAATTTGCCTTTAATATATCAACTGTCCAACTACATATTAAGTACTCTGAATTCTTAAACCACATTCCTAATGCATTGTGCTATACTTACTAACCACCAGTAGCATGTTTTCTCTTCTGCTTCATAGATCTAGTCATTAATTTGAGGATCAGTCAATAAACAGGAATTTAGAAAATACATATTTTTAAAATAGGTTGTAAAGCTTTGTGTGCAAAGCACTAGTATAAAATGAGGGCCTGGAAAAGGGATTCCTACATCGTAGTGGTACTCATACTTTAGTCTTCAGAAAAACTCATGAGGGATTTTGTTAGAAATGTAGAATGCTGGGAACCAGCAGTTAGCGTAATGGCTATGTCTCTGGACTCCCACGTAGTCGACCGCGGTTCGCAT
>NW_006159434.1:2549605-2552768 GCF_000334495.1 Tupaia belangeri chinensis
GAAAATGTTTAGAATAGTTACTATTATTTCAAGTAAGACAACTCATCAAAGAATCACAGAAGTTTCTCAACATAATCAGATGCCTTTTATGCTATAGACCCTGTCAGGGTCTTTCTGTTCCACCTCATCTAGACTGGCTGTTTCTTTTGGTAGTGAATGTGTCTACACTATAGTACAAGTATTGTTATATCAGTCAGATCTAGAAAACACCATCTTATAATTTAGAATCCATTCCAAGTAGAAGTAAACCTTCTTTTACTTGGAAGTAAAGAATAAAGCTACCAGGAGATTATTCTTATCAGAAAGCACAGCAGTCCGTTTTGTCAGTAGTCATGCAGTTTATAAACTTTATAAGCACTATTTATTGAATGCCATCAGTAGGACAGAGAGGACTATAGAAAAAAATTGATGCTGTCTCTGTGCATGAGACTTAATGTCTATATAATTCAGATAAATTAGGACATAAAACAATAACTGGAAAATCCAAAGTAAAAAAAAGTTACTTGTTTTCTTCCTAGAATATCTTAAATATTTCTCACTTCTTTCTTTTTCTTGCCCCAATCCCTAACCCCACCTTTTTCATCTTTGAATTAAACTTTAGGAGCCTCCATCACTGAATATATGTCTGATTTACCTGCCAATATAGAATACATGTTAGGAATATAAGTATGAAATTAATAATGTTTATAATGAAAGTGAAGTAGAATGAGATAGGACAGTGTTTCTTGACCAGAAAAAAAAAGTGCAAAGAGAGACAGAAAACTAGTTATCAGGATGAATCCATTTTTTAATACATATATATTATTTTCTTTATTTTTTTATTAGAAAGGTTTTTGCTATGGGGTGCATGTGCTCGCTAGAGAGATAGAAAGTGAGAAATCTTCCCTTCAGGGAAGATGGGCATGATCCAATCCCTTCTCCTCCATTCTCCTCTCGGGATTTTGGGCATGCACACATATGTGCCTGGTATGAGTTTTAAGCCACCGGGTCTGAGACCTGGATTGCTGTCTACTATGTGGGAGTCCAGCTACCTAACCATTACATCATGTGATGACCCTGTATATATGGATTTTAGATTGAGAAAAGTAAATTTTATTTTAAGATACATAGAAACTACGCCTGGTTCAACTTAACAACAAAAATGTGTCATATAACTACATGTAATCATTTTATAGAGGAGATATACCTTGTGTGGGATAACAATTAAATTTGTTTTTAAAGAATTATTTTTTAAATTTAACTTTATTTGTTTATTTAATTTGACCAGAGATGGACAGAGAGAGAGAGTGAGAGAGAGAAAGTGAGAAAGCAAGCTGCTAGGTCTGGGACTTGAACTGCAGTTGACCATGTGAGAGTCCAGCACCCCTTAACCACCACGCCACCTGCAAGCCCCGATAATGATTGAATTTTCTAAAGTTTTCTGCAGTATTGCTTTTGACCATGATCTATAGTATTTTTCTTTCCTGCCCAAATGAACATATGAGATATTCCACAATATTTCTAGTAAAATTTAAGTTGATTAAGGTTAAAATATTAATTTCACACAT
Organism: Tupaia belangeri chinensis; assembly: GCF_000334495.1. Classification (NCBI taxonomy): domain Eukaryota; kingdom Metazoa; phylum Chordata; class Mammalia; order Scandentia; family Tupaiidae; genus Tupaia; species Tupaia belangeri. The sequence goes on from NW_006159434.1 coordinate 2,551,153, forward strand.
TTTTAAAACTCACCTCCCTGCCACCCTGCCACTGCAAGATACAGCTGTCATCTGACCCTGAAGCAATTTTCCCTTTGTATGAGAGACCAAGTCTCCATAAGGAAATATGGAGAGATGGAAAAAGGACATGTTTCTGATATCTTAACTGGTTCCTGTTTAATCACTTCTCTGTGGGTTGTCCCAATATGGAGAGATGGAAAAAGGACATGTTTCTGATATCTTAACTGGTTCCTGTTTAATCATTTCTCTGTGGGTTGTCCCTATGTGTGTGTGTATATATATATTTTTTTTTCCCTAGAAGATGTGTGTTCTCACTGAAGTGAGAAAGAGAAAGAGAGACAAAATGAGACAGCACCCTCGTCCCCATGGGGAATGATCACTCCTCAATGCCTTATTCTCCACTGTTTTTCAAGCCACTGGTCCAGTACTAAAATTGCTCAGTCAGCCATGTGGGATCCAGCTCCCTTCACCATGCCACTGGCTAGCGCACTGCAAGTGTATTTAACACTAGTCATCTATAGCCTGTGTTTGGTAGGCATCAAAATGCTGGTGCTAGTGTTTGAGTCCTTCAGTTGTCCTTATAACCAGAGTGAGGATAGAGTTGGTTCTCAAAATCACCTTGACATTTTTCAAAGGCTAGAGATTCTAGGGGCTGTTTATTTCTTTCTTCTATCATCAGTTTCTTATACAAATTATGAAGACTTACATATGAAGAGTCAGCATCTAGTGACTCTAACACTTCTTTTATTTTTTTTTTTTTGAGAGGTTTTTGCTACAGGGCGCGTGTGGCTCACCAGACAGACAGAGAGAGACAGAGAGACAGAAAGCAAGAAATCACCCCCCAGGAGGGATGGCCACGCCACAGTCCCTTCTCCCCTCCTCTCGGGATCTTGGGCACGCACGCACACGCACACGGTGTGAGTTTAAGCCACTGGGTCCGGGACTCGAACTGTGGTCGACTACGTGGGAGTCCAGCGACATAGCCATTACACTAACTGCTGGTCCCTCTATCACTTCTTAATCTTTGAAGGAAGTATTTAACCCAAAATGACAACCCTCTTTAAAGCAATGGTTCTTGAGACCAGCACATGGCATAATGATTATGTCTCCGGACTACCACATGGCTAACCACTGTTTGAGTCTTGGCCCTGGTGCCTTAAAACTCAAGCCAGGCACGTGTGCGTGCATGCTGAAAATCCTAAGAGGAGAATGGAGGAGAAGGGATTGTGGTGTGATCATCCCCCCAGGGGGTGATTTATCTCTTTTTGGCTCTCTCTCTCCAGACAACATAAGTGCCCTATTAAAAAAAAAAAATCTCTCTTTAAAAAAAAAAGCAATAGTTCTCAAGGTGTGCTTCTTAAATCAAAATTAACAGAATAAGCTATGTGTTTGTAATATCTGCCAATTTTCAAGCACCTCCTCAAATGTTTTGAATTAGAGCCTCAAGGTGGGGCCCAGCAATCTATGTTTCAAAAAGACACAAAAGTAAATCTGATGTACAATAAAGTTTGAAAACTGCTGCTTGAGAATGTGAAATTTTTAACAACATTGTTTACTTCAGTTATGGGTATTAGTTAATAATTTCTGTGCATATAATATTAATTATATTAATTATA
>NW_006159434.1:2552778-2557904 GCF_000334495.1 Tupaia belangeri chinensis
TAAATTACATGGATTAAGAAAAGTTGTGGGAATGGAAGAGCTGAATATACAACCTCCTGAATGCTACTCCCATTATATTTTACTATAAAAAGTTGACAAAAATGTCTTTAGATCATATTGTTTCATTTTATATCAAAGAATAATTTAAATGAGACCTGGCCTAACTATTTTAGTAAAATTTTCATATAAATTCTCTACAATTTTTAATTGAATTAAACAAGAAAACAAGATCACATTCAATCAGATCACTGTAGAATTGCTTTTGTAGAATTGTACTTTGACGTTTTATCAGTCAACACTAAGAAGTCTTAAAAAAAATCCTCATCAAATTAAGGACTTAAGAAAGTTGATGCAATCTCTTAAAGCTCATGTTTAGATTTTAATTCTTTTTTTTTTTGAAGAGGTTTTTGCTATAGGGCACGTGCAATCGCCAGAAAGACAGAGAGAGACAGAGAGATAGAAAGCAAGAAATCACCCTCCAGGGGGGATGGCCATGCTGCAATCCCTTCTCCTCTCGGGATCTTGGGCACTCTCACACATCCACCCGGCATGAGTTTAAGCCATGCGGTCCAGGACTCAAACCGTGGCTGACTACGTGAGAGTCCAGCGACATAGTCATTATGCCAATGTCTGGTCCCTAGATTTCAATTCTTAATGCGTGCATTTTAAAAATACACTGTTTTGGGTATTGATGCATATTATCAGGCTTGCTGGAGACTTTACCTTTACTCTAATTTTAGTATTGTGATTGGAAGGAGAGAAATACTCCTACTCTTTGAAATGCCCCTTGACATTTGGCTAGATTTTAGACACTTCAGATGATTTGGAGTTTAAATCAATTATTATTTCTAATTTTTAAGAGATTGTGAGTGGTAATGTATGCTTGCCAGAGAGAGGCAGGGAGACAGAGATAGAGGGAGAAGAGAAAGCAATCCTCATAGAGAATGGTCACTCTGCAATCTGTTCTCTGTTTCTCCCTCCTTTTGGAATTTTGGGGGATACATGTGCACACACACCCAACATATTTTTTAAGCCATTGGGTCCAGGACTTGAACAGCATGATCTGCCATAAGGGATCCATCTTCCTTAATAACCAAGCCTAGGAGTAGCCCTGAATCTATTTCAAACAGCTACTGTTTCCATTGATTCTTCCTCTACCCACCATACTTAGTTCCCCATTGGTTCTTGCTCATGATTCTCATTTTCTGGTAAGCTTGGGTGATCTCTTTCACTAGTGTCTAACCTTATATTTGAAAATTATTTGTAGTGATAAAAGTCCAGGATTTTTTCAGAGATGAAACTTGTTCTACTTCTTCTAGACATCAAATTGACTACTTAATCATAGTTCAATCCTTAAAGCTCCCTGAACTACTCAGATGATGTAAAGCTGACTTGCAACTTGTTTTAGAACTGTTTGATTTCCAAGTCATCCTATCTTACAAAACTGTATGGCCTTTTTTATTGTAGTTTACATAGGAAATACCTTATCAGAGTTCACAATTTTGGTGAACTGTAGACTTTGAACTTTCCCCCCCTAGTCCTATGACATTTCCCAAAACATGTCTATGGCACAGCTGGTTTTGCTAGATTGATGCATGTCCTCGGAGGAAAATGGCTTCAAGAGCTTTGCATTCATGTCTGGATTTTTGTCCTCTAATTAATTTTAGCTTGGTAATTTTTCACTACTCTCTTAGTTCTTTGATACTCACTGGAAGATGCTTTTAAATATGTATTTTCATATTTTTTTTAGTTGTTTTGAATGGAATGATTAACCTGGATTACCTAGTCTGCCATTACTCAAATTCTAAATACTAATATTATGTGACAAAGATATAATTGCTTAACATTAGATCACAAAGCCATAGATACATTTAGAAATCGACCTACTGACCCTTTTCTTGATAGTAAATTCCATCGCCATCTTGTGTTTACCAACTATACTTAACAACTTTATAGTGCTAATAATATAGTATAGTCTATATCTATGATGGACCACAATATTCTAAAGAGCAAAGGCAATAATTTTAATTCCTATATCCCCAATGCTCTTGTGCAAGACACAAAAAGTACTGGGTACATTCATACAAGATTGAAAATACTGATATTTCTGTAAAGGCTCTAAAATACTAAACACAGGGACCAGCAGTTTCCATAATGGCTATGTAGCTGAATTCCCATGTAGCTGACCGCAGTTCGAGTCCCAGACCCAGTGGCTTAAACTCACATCAGGCACGTGAGCGTGCATGCCCAAGATGCCGAGAGGAGAATGGAGGAGAAGGGACTGTGGCATGGCCATCCCCCCAGGGGTGATTTCTAGCTTTCTATCTCTCTGTCTCTGTCTTTCTGGCAAGTGCACGCGGACTATAGCAAAAACCTCTCTCTCAAGAAAAAAAAAAAGAAAATATTAAAACACAATCTCTTACCTAGAATTTAGGAATCTTTTTATGTCCTCTTTTTTGTATTAACTAGTTCTCTTTTGAAAATCAATATTTCAGACTTCTACTTTTCTCATACTAAATTTACTGAAAATTAAATTAGAAATTATCATACATTTAAAAATAAAATTGTCACAATATTTCCCAGTTTTTCAATTTATAACATCTTTTGTTTGTATTGCTAGTGTCATTGAGGATATCCAAATTTTGTTTATTGTAATTCTATTAAAGAAGACAAAAAGCAAAGGTGATTTGAGGGAACTGCTGCAGCCAAACATCTGATTCTCATCACTCCTTCAGAGCTGAGTAATTGATGTATAATATTGCCATCTACTAATTTCTTTCCCATGTTTTATGAGTCTATTTGTGTATAATTTAAAATGTACATTCTGAGTTGCAACTGTGTAAGAGTGCCACAAAAATACATATGTATGAATTATATGTTTGAGTAATATCATTTCAAACTTTTGTGGCTCATTTACTTGTTATATAGACAAAATGGAATATGGTTTAAAAAATCTTTTTCAAGTCAATTGTTTCATTATTGACTATGTCTCAGTTTAAAACGTTAATGTCAAATAGAAATCGAAATGGATCTTAAATCTGTCCCAAATAAACTAGAGTTTTACCACATTATTACAAAGGTAGTCATGCCTCTACATTTGGATTCACCTGATGAACTGATAATTCAGCTGCTACATATCAAAGCTGTCATTGCACAGATGACATTTCCCATGGAAGATATTTTTCATCTTCTAATTCTATAAAAGTCTCTTGTGTGGAACCAAATTCCATACAGCCCTGAAAAATCCTTTAGAGATTTATCATTTCACTTTTGTTGTCTGGGCTAAAACAATTCACTGGTTACCATCATATAAGTCTTATTTTTCAATAAAAGAATGCTTTTTTCACTACAAAGACAAGATATAAAATTAAACCTAGGTGTAATAAAGATTTTAAGATTTTACACAGGTGTTTTCCACTAGTTAAAAATGAAATGAAGATGTAATTCTTATACTAAATAAAAATATTACATGTGTTGATATGTATGTATGTGTACACATAATACATATTTAATATTAACTTAATAAGTAGGAAAAGGATTGTGGTATAAAAATGAAAATGAGAAGAGCTGGGAGGAATTGCATACATTCTGAGACTGTATTCACATGATAATCTTGTCTTATAGAGAATGGTTATTAAGTGCTTTAAAATAAGTACCTTGATCTCCCTAATAGACAATCAAGATTTTGGTAATGTCATGGTTAACTTATAGAGCTATAAGACATAAAGAATCTTCAATTCTTTTAAATATTATGGACACAAAATAGAAAAACTTGCCATTCCACTTTGTGGATTTAAGTATTATAATTAACTCATTAGTTAAGCCTATTACTAATGTGACTAATATGACTATTACAAAGTCATAGGTAAGTAGAAAGAAACCATTTTGATCAAGGCTTAGCCAGAGGGTCTATGGAAAACTGACCATAGCATGCACATATCTGCTTTCTCTTCCTTACCTGGATTTATGTATAGGTTTCTCACTGAAGAATCCATCTTTAGTTTGTCAATGTATGTAGACAGATTTTGGTAAACTGATCTGAGCACATTCTAGAACTGTAGATTAGTTTATTTGCTGTTGGTACACTTAATCTTGTGACAGCCATCTACTCCTAGTCCTGAATTTATTCACTTCTCTGTCCTGGAGAACTATATTTTCAGGGAAAGATTTCACACAGCAAACGTTTCATATAGAGCAACTGACCTTGATATAACTAAGAGGTTCTCCCTATTTCAGCTTGTTTTATGTTATTCCTGTATCAAACATCCCAGGTCGACCCTTACTTCCATTTCTTTAGTTCATACATTACTCTTCTTTGGTTCATTACAAATCTGCCTGCAGAGACTGTTCTGTTTGGGATTTTTTGAAGCCCCTAAGTAATAATATATTCATGCAAGAGAGGAGATGAAACTTTCTCTGATATTCTTAATGAATTATTTAAGATGAAAGATATTTAGAGAAATTATCTTTAAAAAGAAAATTTGCTAAGGAATTTATCCTTCTTATCAATTTTCCTCCCAAATGCAAAAACATGATGGAATGAAATAGCTAATACATGTAAAGCAAACACCTTTTTTTTTTTTTTAATAAAGAAAGTCCCTCCAGCATTCTTTTTGTTGGGACAAACAGGTCCTACTCTGGCTTTACACTGATGAAAAGTGATTGGTTGAGAAGTATATGTATTTCATAGTGAATTGAGAAAGACTCAATAAGTATTTTTATCTCTGCATCTAGGATTCTCTGGTCAAATATCAGTACTTAACAATATTAACCAGTTATATTGAATAATGCAAAAATATTGAAATAACACAAACACAACATACAAGAAAAAGAAATACACTGATAAATGAAATATACATGAAGTAATATATATTTATAAATGGGACCAGCAGGTGGTGTGGTGGTTAAGGTGCTGGATACTCCCACATGGCCGACCATTGTTCAAGTCCCTGGACCTGGTGGCTTGCTTTCTCACTTTCCCTTTCTCTTTCACTATCTCTGTCTCTCTCTGGTCAAATTAAAAATAAATGAATGAATAAATAAAATAAAATAAATAATTATAAAAAAGAAATAAAATAAACTTGAAAAAGATTTTAAAAATATATATATATACATATATATATATA
>NW_006159434.1:2558254-2563611 GCF_000334495.1 Tupaia belangeri chinensis
GGTCATTTGGGTTGGTTCCTTGCCTTAGCAAGTGTGAATAATGCCACAGTAAACATCGATGTGCAAGCACTTTTCTGACTAAGCAATCCCAGTCCTATCCTTTGGATAGATACCCAGGAGTGGGATTGCTCGTTCATACAGTAGTTCTATTTGTAGATACATATTGTGCTCCACAGTGGCTGGACTAATCTACACTCCCACCAGCAGTGTAGGAGAATTCCCCTCTCACCACAGCCATCACCCCTACCCCCACCTCCTCACCTCCCACCTCCCCACCCCTGGCCAGCACTTATCTTTTTTTTTTTTAATCTTAGTCATTCTGACTGAGGTTAGGTGGTAACTCTTTGTGGTTTTGATCTACATCTCCTTTTCAATGAGAGAGGTTGAGCATTTTTCATATGCCTTTTGGCTATTCCTATGTCTTCCTTAGTGAGTGGTTTTTTTTCAACTCATTCTCCCATCTTCTAATTGGGTAGATCATCTTTGTTTGGGGACAGTTTCTTGAGTTCCTGTGTATTCTAGTTATCAGTCCCTTATCTGACGCATAGTTTACAAAAATATTTTCCCAATCTGAGGGCTATTGATTCACACTAATTACTATGTCTTTTGTCATGCAGAAACTTCTTAAACTGCTGTAATCCTATTTGTCTATTTTTGGGAATACTGACTGAGCTTTTGGGGGGGGTCTTACATCTTTTTTAAAAAATCTAAAAGGACACCTCACCAAAGGGGCTATGTAAAAACATACAGAAAGATGTCAATATCATTCATCATTAGGGAATACAAACTAAAACCACAATGAAATAGCATTAGACAAGTATTAGAATAACACAAAGACAAAAAGAAAAAGTCAAACCTATCTGAAAAGAACAAAGTCTAGCAATGATGCAAAGCAGTAAGAACTTTAATTTATTGCTAGTAGAAATGCAACGTTGTTCAGTTCTTTAAGTTTTTTTAAGAGAGGCTTTTTCTATAGGGTGTGTGCACTTGCCAGAAAGACAGAGAGAGACAGAGAGACAGAAAGCGAGGACCACGCTGCAATTCCTTCTCCTCCATTCTCCTCTCAGAATCTTGGGCATACACGCACACGCGCCCAGAGTGAGTTTAAGCCACTGGGTCCAGGACTCGAACAATGGTCGACTACATGGGAGTCCAGCAACATAACCATAGCCCCAGTTTTTTAAAATTTTTAATTTATAAAGTTCAGTCACTTTATGTATTTAAATTTACACTTATCATATGACATAATTATTCCACTTTTCAGTATATATTCAACTAATTTGAAAATTTATATTTACACAAATTCTTACAAACAAATGTTTATAGCCCTTTTATACATAATTGGCAAAAAAAAAAGAACATAGAAATTTGTCAACAAGTAACTGAATAAACAAACTGTGTAGTATTAATAGGGAATAATAAAGAGCACAAAATTCTTTTATTGCTGATACTGATAATAAAGTTTTCAAAATAAGTGTGTTAAGATAATTGTTAATTATAAACTAATTTACAATGTCTTTGCTTATTTTTCTTCTCTTGCTAGCTCATAAAAATTTATCAGGAAATGAAGAGGAACTTAGTCATCACCACATGCCTAAAAATAAGAGGACAGAGTTTTTATTTAAAAAAAAAAATGTTATAAATGTTGGTTTCTAGAGTTTGTTGATAATTAAGATACGAGAGAATTTCAATTTTTGTGGAAAAATTGATTAAAAGTGGTTTATTTTTATGCAAAAAATTTTAAAGAGATGCTATAGTTTTTCAAAATATACATTCTCCATGAACTTTTATAAGACCCCCTTATACTAGACAAGAATTTGTATGCTTATAGTGTTTTGATGATAATTATCTCTTATTAACATTTGACTTCTACTTTACAGAATTTTTCATTTAAACCTTAGAACAACATTATAAATAACAAAAGTGGAGCTCAGAAAGATACAGTAAATAGTCCAAACAACTAGTCAGTAGCAAAACTAGAATTTCAATTTAGCTCTCTCTAGCTTTGAATGTTATACTTTTAGCCATTACAGGATACTAAATTCATTTTCCTTGCCCTGCAACTGAAATAATTTTATACATAAAATTGTTTTAATATTGTCTTGATATTTATGTTTAAATACATGCTAGAACTCGGTTGGGGATGGAACAGTGAAATGACTCAGTTCTCCTTTGAAAAATTTTACCTTGAGAATGAAATTATCAGTTTTTTTTCTGCATTACTTCAGTTAAGAAATGCCCTGACATAGGTATGTCTGTGTTACATCAACATTTCAATGACACTTACAAAATAGAAATTTATGGACACATGAACTTTTTTAATGATTATCAGAAATGACATGTTGAAATTTAATTCAATACTTTACTATCAGCTTTGCTCAGTTAGCAGTAAGGTAGAAACTGGATTTATGAGACAAAACCAATAGACTTATAAAAAGTAGTAAAGGAGATAATCCCTAATTGTCCAAACTGTCATTTACTTATGGAAACTAGGTCAAGCCTCATGCTTTGTAATACATATAAAAAGCTATAGCATACTCCTTCTCAAAAGTCATAATTTGAAAGGAATTATATGAATCAACTAATTAATGTTCCCATTCTTCACATATATGTAATATCTTTCTTAATTAAAACCATCCCAGAAAAAACAAAAAAAACTATCAAGAAGGCCAACTAGTGACTTTATCATGCTACAAACAGTGAGAAATGAGATATAAATTGTTGAGGAAATTCTAGGCACTAATTTTATATAGGTGTTCAGAACCATTTTAGCTGAGATATGGATAGTTTATCCCAGGCAAATGCCCACAGGACTTAATTCTTAAAATGAGTACCCATTTGACTTCCTCTCACCTATGTAAGCTTCTAGAGCCTAGATTGAATAAAACTTCTCTCAGAAAGTGATTTTGAATTTCAACAAACTTCTCAGAATATTTTGTTAGAGTCTGAAAAAATTGATATACCAGTACTGAGAATATTCTTTCTAGTTTCTATCATTCAATTTGGGACCTCTGAGTTGAATTTAAAGGGTTATGGTTAAAGGGTTAACTTAATCCGGTATCAGTGTTTTGGCATCAAATCTTCTACCTGAAACAGGCAAGCCAAATCCTTATATCATCATGTGATCTCTTCAAAATGATTTTATTTTCCAATATATAAATTATCCACAGAAATATGATTTTTATTCTCACTGATGAAGAACATAGGCTTTGGAAGACAACCTGAAGATAACTGGGAATACATTTGCTTTCTTAGATGCTGTTTGCTATAGTGAACTCATTAGGCATGGATTAACCTAAGTGTGATAAAGTAGATAAAAACAGAAGTAAATATACATAAAAGGAAATGTAAATGAGCATTGTGGAAAACCTAGGAGCTATCTAACTGGACAGAATGGAGGAAAATGTGGGTACAGTAATCAGGTGTGAAGACAGATAGTAGTATGTTGTACAATAATCTAAACAAGATTTGGAAAATGAATAACTCATTTATTCCCTTTGTATCATTGTAAATATCTCAGAATCAATATATGATGACCATTTGGCCAGCCCTGTAGCCTAGTGCTTGAGGGCGCCTATTCCACATGCACAATTGTGCAGTTCAAATCCTGACCATGGCCACTTGAAAAACATGCCAAGAGTGTGTACATGCATACACCAAATCCCAGCAGGATGAAGAAATGGAGGAAAAGGTATTACCACTCCCCATTGGGGATGTTTTTTCCTCATCTCTCTCTCTAGAAGACTCATGTGCCCTCTCGTAGTTAAAAAGTATATATATATAGATAGATATATATAGATAGATATATAGATATATAATTAGGACTTGGAGGGGGAAAAATTTGGATATTATTTTCTCCTGTATATATTCTGAGATAGTTTTCAAAGATTTATTGATATTTTAATGTATTTAGTTTATATTTTAATATAAATATGCTAAACATTATAAAACACATCTGAAATACATTCTGCTCAATAGCAGCTCAGATGAATACACTATAGGGTATTTAAATGTCTTTCTCAATGTTATCTTTGTTATTTTAATGTCGATGGGGCAAGAGGTGATCTGGAAGGTATCTTTAACATATCGGTAAGTAGGAAAATTTTCTATGAACTCAGAGTGATAGTAATCAAATCCTGCCTCTGTTGTATCTCTAGCTGTATTACTTGAGCAATAACCAGTGTGTGTCCACACTATCCTAAATATAAAATGAGAATGGTTATACATATCTCATAGAATTTCAGTGTTTGGAAAGTTATATATAAAAGTCTTGTAGTCCCTGACAGGTATTAATAGATGCTAGTATTATCATCATTATTACTAGTCAGAGAGAGTAAAATATATGCAAAAGAGAAAAAGATTGGCAAATAAAAAGTGATTCCATTGGTGACTTTTCCTAGCTAAAGGAGCATGCTAATAAAAACGAAACTGATGAAAGTTTATTAAAATGAAAAAAATAGGAGAAAAAGAAGACAACGCATGAGCAATTTATAATAAGGCCTTAAAACAAAGAAATTATAATATCTGGATCAAGAAATTTGAAAGTTGTTTTTAGAGTCTATCATTATAATCTTGAGAAAATTATTTCCCCCTCCAAGTCCTAAGTTTTTTTCATTTATAAAAAAAAACAGGAGTAAGTCTCTCCTTATTTTAAGGTGATTTATTCCCATTTTAAAAATCTAAATTAAGTTCTGACCCCATAGCCTAGGGTTTGTGGGAAGCTGGATCCTACATGGCTGTCCACAGACTGAGCCCTGGCCCTGGAAACTTGAAGAACATGTCAAACATGTGTGCATGCATGTCAAAAATTCTTACAGAATGGAGAAATGAAGAAGGGATTGCAGCATAACCACATACCTTTCTCCCTTTCCTTCTATGTCTCTCTATCTCACTCTGGTGAGCACATGTGCCCTCTGGCAATTAAAAAAAATCCAAATTAATTTTGATGCAAGGATTGATAGGTAGCCAATTGAAAATTTTGTGAAAATGAGGAATATATTTCAAATAGCTCACAGAAATCAAAAGACATTTAAGCTGAGACAGCTCCATGGCTCCTGCGATCTAGCCAGTTTGGAAAAAGGAAGATGTCCCACTGATAACTGGGTCTCCAGCATACAAAACTCGCGTGGTAGGAAGACCACTTACAAGTCTCCTGTCTCTGTATCACTCTTTGTCTCTCTCTACCTCTGTCTCTGTCCTCTCTCTCTCTCTCTGTCTTTTTTTTTTTTTTTTAATTTTTGCTTTTTCGAATTTTTTAAGGTGAGGCATTTTACAGGGCCCTTTGGCTCCTCCTAGGTCATTATCTTGTTAATAATCCCCTCTCCTCCTCCCAGAACAGCCCTTCTTCAAGAGACAGA
>NW_006159434.1:2565973-2577481 GCF_000334495.1 Tupaia belangeri chinensis
TATATATAAAATAAAATTTGAGTGCATATATATGTGTCTGTGATTTGGGTCATGTGGATCTGGAGATAGATTGCAGTGTGAGGACTTTGTTCAAGGTACTTGTATCTAACTATCCCTCTCTCTCCCCTGCCTATTGAAATAAATAAATAAATAAATAAAATTAAAATACAAGGGTTGTAGTCAACTTGGTGCATGCCTTAGAAAATTAATTATGATTGTTCTTTATTTATAAACAAATACAGCTTTATAGTGACAAACTAGAATGCTAAAAATCATTAAACATTTGGCATGGAAACTTAGTACAAAACACATATATCCAAAACAATTCATGAAGAAGAAACAAACATTTTCCTAAGAAAGAAGCATTGAAAAGAAGCAAATCAAAGTTCCAGGTATTTATGTGTGATAGATATTTTTCTGACATCTACAAACAGTAATCACGGGAACTTGTTCCTGCAAAAAAGAAAAGAGAAGTAAGTTGAAAGCCTAAATTGTAGTGTGTGTTAACTACTATTAACCCCCATCTCCTCACATTTGAAATTTTACTATCTACTTTAAATGAGGGCACTCTTGACTGAACATATCTAAAGCTGTTTTTCTTGGGTATTCTTCACACTGTAAATTAAAGTAACCAAAAGGAAACTTATAAATGATGAAAACAACTGGGAAAATCATTTTATGGAGATAATTTTAACCCTAAAGGATCTTCACACAAGACAACTTTTCATCCTATGGAAATGTTAACTAGATCAGATAATGATTGCTACATGTCCAGAATTTTTTGTCAACTTCTTAATATGAGAAAATGAGCAGTTATTGATGGGTCAGCTAGCATTTAGGTAACCTTTAGGTAATACATTGCTTTATAAAATCCATGCAAATTAAAACAACAATCAAAATTGTAGAGATGATCAGTCATACATTAAGATTTGAATTTGATCACAAGAGATAGCCAAGCTCTTAGATAGGAATCAAATTAGACTTATAATACAGTCATGTTGTGTTCTCTTTTAGAAATCTAAAATGTGATCTCAAAAACCTTTCTTTACAAGCATACTTGGAAGTCGCAATTTGGAAGAAGAGTACAAAAGAAATAACCCTAGAAAATGACTGGTACTTTCAGACCCATGTATATCTAAAAGAATATGCTCCCAATGTTCATAACTCTTTCGATGCTGTTTCATGGGTATGTTTGTCAGCTTCATATGACTGCTTTCCATTTCATAACTTAAAGTAAAAAAAAAATCCTAAATAGTTTTCAAAATATTTTTCATGTTTTCTATGTGTGATCTACATGAGTTAGACACCTGCGTAGGTATTGCTGTTTGTCCTCAATGCATTTTTCTTTACTTGATTTACTCTATCCAGGCTTCCAGCAGTGCACTATTAGGTTGTTGGAAAAGTCATGACACATTTTGCATAGAAAAGCACGTTATGACTTTCTCGACAGCCTAATATTTCTTGAGTTTTGTCATTTATGTAGAATACAAATTGTCCTTTTTCAAACATAGCAAATAATTTATAATAAAGCAGTCTTTGATTATTCCTCTGAATGTGCAAAGGGTAGTTCTAACAGGAACTCAGGGTTTGGTGGCAGTCTAGGATGCTTTACTCAATGAGCCTTCGAAACAGGAAAGATTTACTGCTATACGAAGCAAACCAAACTATGAAAGAGAGACATTGTATGCCCCCACAAATGTCCACACTTTATGTCAGAAATTGAAAGGTTGGAAGGTATAAAATTATGGCAAACAATTGGGGATAATAGAGACAGTGTGGGAGGAGGATAGGAAATGGGAGAGGGTGAGAGAAAGGGAATCTAGGGGAAAAAGAAACAAAATATTTTAGGGACACAAAAATAGGAAGTTTTCTGTTGATGATAATATGTATAATACCTTTAACTGGACTAATAAACAGCATATTCATGCTGGGAAAATTCATTTTATAAGCTTTAATGATATACAGTGGTTGAATGTATAAAAATGAATAAATAAAAATTTACAGTAGCCATTATTCAAAAATGGCCTCCGAATGAAACAAGTCAACTGATATTCAAGAGTTCTTATAATCTTTTACGCTGAAACTGGGCTAGCTGGGTACAACAAATAGAATGTAGTAGAAGTAATGACAAGTGACCTCGGAGGGGAGATAAGAATAAACTTTGTAGGTTTTGCATTGTTTTTGTGCAATATACCTCTTGCAAGAAGCCAACAACTGTGTGCTAACTTAGACTACTTTGAAAGTTGTACACAATAACAAGCTCAAGTAAGCCTTGTGTAAGGCGATAAACAGAGAAAATCAGATGCCTCGCCAATTTTCACCCCTTGCAGAATCTAGCTCTAATGAGCATAGAAGCCACCTTGAGCTTGCAGTCCAGTCTGACCTTTGGATGACTTCAGCCGCTGTTACCATCTGACATCAATTGCATGAAAAATTCTAAACAATAATAATTCAACTGAACCCAGTAATCTCACAGAAATGTGAGAAATGACAATAAATTGTTATTTTAAGATACGTTTCTGACTGTATTTGATGCAGCAATTAGTTGACTGAAAAATTAATAGTTGATCATAAAGATGAACCTATAAAGTTGGGTTTCATTAAACTTTTTCTTCACCATAGGATATGAAGCTTTTCAAGTAGTGTGCAGGGTAAAATAAGACATAAAATATTAGTAACCTTAATAAAAGGCTGCAGAGAAAGGAGTGACTCAAGGGAATTAAAGCAAAGAGGTATAAATCTCTGATGGGGTCCACAGAGAAGAGAGGTCAAGAGGAGGAAAGTCTACAAGGTCTGATTCCCACCAGAATAAGATAGGCACACTCATAAAAGCAACTTCATGAACCTGGAAAGATTAAACAAGCTGCTTAAGAAGTAGGTTAAACTACTTTGGGATTTCCCACTCTAGCTTGATTTCATATTGCTTGCAAGAATCTAAAGGAAAAAACCTATTGTATTCATCTGTGGAATTTCATGTTTCATCAAAAATAAAATTCTTTTTCAGTAAGAATCTTGTCCATTTTTTTTCTGTTAATAGCAGTAAAAAGCAGTGAGGTGAAGAACCAAGGAACATTTCTGCCACAAGGAAAGTGTATCTCTTGTGCCCATTTTACACTGTTCCTACCTTCCCAGCAAAGCAGTTTCACCAAAAATATGTACTAGAGAGTAAAGAATACATGAAATAAAAATAATTGGCCATTTAAAATCCAGTTTTATACTGAGTTTTAACAAAAAAGGTTGCAAAGAGAAACTGAAATGTGAAAAAGGTTTTTTGGTTTGGTTTTGTTTTAAAAAGAAAGAAAGTACAATACATGGTTTCTCTATAAAACAACTGAGTGTTATGGATGAAATTATTTTCTCTTCAATAAGAAAAAAAATTCTATTTAAAATAAAACATTTAAATTTGAAATAGGTCACACACAATATTTGTTGGAGAAGCAAAATGTTTACAAAATCAAGAAAGTCAGGTAGAAAATTGGTATTTAATAAATAATATTTTGTAAAAATATGTTATTATAAAAAGTGAAAAACAATACAAACTTCATGATTTCACTTTTGCTTCTAAATAAGATGTTTTGCAATGACTGACCAGAATTCCCAACACAACAATTGCATGATAAATTATAAAATTCATACTTGGAAAGGAATCAGAGGTGTGTAAGTAAGGAGGAGTAAATAAACTAAATATAAGAAAAGAGAGAAGATTTCTGAGATGAATTGATGATGTTCATCTTTTGCATCCCTGCAGGTATACCTGTTTGGTGTGCTAGCAGTATATCAGACTTCCCTAGATTGCAACTACTCCAGGCAAACTGCCCTTGCAGTGGGGTGGGGGAGAAGGGAAACCAACAAAGCTTTCTCTTGTTGTCTCCAACTGGCTAATATAAAAAATGGGGCAATTAAAAACCTGGAACGCATATCCAGGTTTCAACATGAGACATTTTGTTAATTCTGGTGCAGCACAGAAAGTAGGGAACAGGTAGAAAGTTTTAAAGGTAGAGAAATGCTTCCCAATTTTGCTGGGCTTAGAAAACAGAAACTTTCAAGTATATTGCCACTCTCTTTCTCAAAGCATTTGCCAGATATTGAAGCAATCAGAGATAAGAGGCTAGTGAACTAATCTAGACTTTCTAAAGAGCAGAGTCCAAGACAGAGAG
The DNA here is from genome assembly GCF_000334495.1 of Tupaia belangeri chinensis. NCBI lineage: Eukaryota > Metazoa > Chordata > Mammalia > Scandentia > Tupaiidae > Tupaia > Tupaia belangeri. The sequence goes on from NW_006159434.1 coordinate 2,570,131, forward strand.
ATCCATTAAGGTCCTAATTGGAGGTCCTCCAGCCATGTCTATGACCGGGGAAAATCAAGAAATAGACCAATTCTCACAGACTGAAGCCATCCACTTCAATTTTGGTTTGAAGTGATCAGTAGCTCACTTCATCTCCCTAACAGAGAAAACAGAGAATCCTCCCTGGTGGAAAAAGAAACAAGAACAACATATATCATCTTTGGTTTTGTACACATACACAGCAAACAACTGAAAATATGTATTTTACAATTTTTACCTCTTCATAGAGGTAGAAAAACATGGTAGATATAAAATATAGCTTGACAAATAAAAAACCATACATGCAGATGCACACGTGATACAAATACCAGAGTTGGGAGAAAAGGAGTTTAAAATAACTATAATTGATATGTAAATTTTGTAAATGATTGACAAGTTACTGAAAACAAAGAATTTCCACAGAGATTTTTAAGTCTAAAAGTAAGCATCAAGTGAACATTCTAGAGTTGAAACATACAATATCTGAAATTAAGAACTCATTATGGGTATGATAATAGATTGGAAATCAGAAAACAGGGTTAATGAAATTGAACATAGGTAAACATTTAAAACATTAGCTAAGATGGAGCCAACAGGTGGCATAGTGGTTAAGGTGCTGGACTCCCACATGGTCAACTGCAGATTTGAGTCCCCAGCCCTATGGCTTGAAACTCACTCTAGGTGCATGTGCATGTGGAGGGGTGATTTCTTCCTGTCTCTGTCTCTTAAGTGAGTGTACACTCCCTATAGCAAAAATTTCTCAAAAAATAAAAGTAGCCCAGAAAGAGCAAATAATAAATGATGAAGAACAGAAGAGAGTATAGTAGACAGGTAGGGCATGTTGTAACACACATATATATAATTGGAATTGTAAAAAGAAAGAAAAGGATGTCAGGAATAGTCAGAGATGGTATCCGGTAACTTTCCAAAACCAATGAAAGATGTCCCAGAAATTCAAGAAATTTGGTAATCTCTGAACAGATAAACACAGAGAAAATCATACCCAACCTAATCAGTTAAATTACTTTGAATACCAAAGAATAAAACAATTAAAGCATTCAAAGTAAACACAGAAAAAGTAAAAATTGGAGTCAGTAGATAGTCTAGTGGTTACGGTGCTGGACTCTCACATGGCTAACTGTGGTTTGAGTTCCAGACCTGTCCACTTGCTTTACTTACTTTCTCTCTCTCTTTCCTCTGTCTCTCTCTGGTCAAAGTAGTAGTAATAATAATAATAATAATGATCATGATAATAAATAAAATAAAATAAATAAATAATAATTAAAAAGTCACTCTGGTTGTGTGTGTGTGTGTGCATGCCCAAAATCCTGGGAGGAGAATGAAGGAGAAAAGATTGTAGCACGACCATCCTCCTTGGGGGGTTATTTCTCATTTTCACTCTAACTGTTTGTCTGTTTCAGATGAACTGATGCCCTACGGAGGGGGGATAAAAAGGAACAAAAAGTAAAAATTACCATAGAAATTATAAAAATAAGCCAGGGATGAATTCTCACTAGAAATAACAGGAGGAGGAAGGATTTTTAAAAAGAAATGGGCATATCTAATGGGCTCAAAGAAAATAACTGCCTATCTAGAATGTTTCACACAGTGAAAATACTCATCAAAAAACAATATTAGAACAATAAAGGCTCACTGCAGTATAAAAATATTGAAATTTAGATTTCTTTAACCTAACTGCATTGCTCCAAATTATATAAATCAAAACTAAAAGAACTCAGGAACAGCAGTTAGCGTAACGGCTATGTAGCAGGACTCCCATGTATATAGTCGACAGCAGTTCGCGTCACGGACCCGGTGGCTTAAAACTCACGCCGGGCGCGTGTGCGTGCGTGTCCAAGATCCTGAGAGGAGAATGGAAGAGAAGGGACTGCAGTGTGGCCATCCCCCCGGGGGGGTGATTTCTTGCTTTCTATCTCTCTGTCTCTCTCTGTCTTTCTGGCAAACCCACATGCCCTATAGCAAAAAACTTCTTCAAAGAAAAAAAAACTAAAAGAACTAAAAAGAGAAATAGGAGGATAGTTGGAGATTTTTAAACCTTGTTTTCAAGTGCTGAAGGAATAAGTGTGATATAAAAGATCTGAAAAACAAAATGAAAATATTAACCTAAATAATATATAAAATACTCAACACTGAAAAATTTTTTTTTTAAAAAAAAATGCTCATGATAGATTTATCTAATCTAGTTAATATATCCATTAATCACACACTATTCATTAAGCAAAACATCGACAAGGTTGGGTTTTTAAAATTATTCATAATATTTTCCATGACTGCAATGAAATTCACCTAGAAATTAATATCAGAGAATAAATAGAATTCCAAATAACTAGAAATTAAACAACAGGTCTACTAAGGAATCAGTCTACTTGTGCATCAAATAGAAATCAAAATGGAAATTGCTTTAATATTCTAAAGCTAGTTATGATGAATACATAACAAATTCAAACTTTTAAGAACCAGCTAAAACAATGATTTGAGGAAAAACTTAAACCATTTCATGTCTAATGCATGTTAGGAAATAAAAAGGGCTTAGAAATAAATGATTTTAACTTCTATTTAAAGAAACTAGAAAAACAAGAGTAAAATAAACTGTAAAAACATAGTAGAAAAGAAATGATACAGATAAGATCAGAAGTCAATGAAGTGGGAAAGAAAAATAAAATAGAGAAAATCTACAAGTATAACATTTAATTCCTTGAAAAGATTAATAAAAAAGAATAACCTTGTACAACTGATCTATTAAAAAAAGGAGAAATAGCAATATTCCCTATATCACGTATCACAGCTTCTTTAGATATCAGAAACACAAGAAGATATCATGAGCAAGATTATATCATAATTGACCATTTACAATCTATAAAAGCTAATAGAATAAGAAAAATGTACATAGTCAAATATCTACTAAAGGAATTCAATCCTTGGGACCAGAAGTAAGCATAATGGCTACGTTGCTGGACTCCCATGTAGTTGACTGTGGTTCAAGTCCTGGACCTAGTGGCTTAAACTCATGCCAGGCGTGTGTGCATGCATGCCCAAGATCCCAATAGGAGAATGGTGCTAGGTGCATGTGTGTGCCAAAGATCCAGAGAGGAGAATGGAGAAAAGATTGTGGTATGTCCATCCCCTTGGGAGGTGATCTCTCTCTCTCTCTCTCTGAGTGTGTGTGTGTGTGGGTGTGTGTCTGTTGAGCACACATGCCCTGTAGCATCACAATAAATAATAATAATAATAATAATGTTGGCAAAGATGTAGAGAAAAGGGAACTCTTGTATGCAGTTGGTGGGAATGTAAATTAGTACATCCATTATGGAAGACATTATGGCAGCTACTCAACAAACTAAAAACTGAACTACCTTATGCTCTAGTAGTCCCACTACTGGGTATGTATCCAAAAGAAAATAAATCAGTATGTTGATGAGATATCTGTACTTCACTTTTATTATAGCACTATTCATAATAGTCAAGATATAGAATCAACCTACCAACTGATGAATGGATAAAGAAATTGTGATTTATATACAGAATGGAAAATTCTTCAGCCATAAAAAGCAAGAAATCTCATCATATGAGGCAATATGTGATTGAGCCTGAAGGAAGTTACGCAAAATGACATAAACTAGACACTAAAAGACAAATACCATATATTCTCATTTTTTAGTGAAATCTGATCACATCGAAGTGGAGAGAGGAATGATGGATACCAGAATGGGAGAAGGAAGAGGAGAATAGGGAGAATTTAATTAATGGACACAAAATTACAAGTAGATGAGTGTAATGAATTCTAGAATACTGTAGCACAGTAGAACAGCTAATTATACTGGTGATAATTCAACATGTAATTCAAAGTAGGTAGAAGAAAGGACTTCAAATGTTCAATACAAAACTAATGGCAAATGTTTTAGATGATGGATAGGTTTATCACCCTGTTTGATCATTAACATTACAGTCATGTAATGAAAAGTTACTTTGTACCCCATAGATATGTACAAATATTATATATCATTTAAAATTATAATAAAAATAAATAAGGACCAGCAGTTAGCATAATGGCTATGTCGCTGGACTCCCACATAGTCGACTGCGGTTCGAGTCCCAGACCCAGTGGCTTAAACTCACGCCGGGCGCTTGTGTGTGCATGCTCAAGATCCCGAGAGGAGAATGGAGGAGAAGGGATTGCGGCGTGGCCATCCCCCCTGGGGGGTGATTTCTCACTTCCTGTCTCTCTCTGTCTGTCTGGCGGGCACACACGCCCTATAGCAAAAACCTCTACAAAAAAATAAGTAAATAAATAAAAATAAAAATAAAGAAAAGAAAAAAGGAAAGTTTCAGACCAATCTCTCTATCATGTAAATAGATTCAGAAATCCTAAACAAGTTTTTAGCAAACCGAATATGGCAATATATTTAAAGAATAATATATTATAAATTTAAATGTGTATTAAAAATAATGTGCCACATTAGGTAATAGAATGTATCCCAAATTGTGACAGCTGGTTTGACATTTAATGATCAACCATTTACTTTATCACATGTTCGAAAAAATCACAGGAATTATGTGATCAAAAATATGTTCATTTCAATAGGTTAACAAAAAAAAGCATTTGAAACTCATTTCTAATTCATTATATTTTTTAAAACCCTTAGCAAACATGGAATTGAGTGGAACTTATTCTGATAATAAATCTATAATAAATATCATATTCAACAGAGAAATTTTAAAAAATGTATGCCCTTGAGATCAGGAACATGATGTAGAGGTAGAAGAAGATGAGGGAGAGGTGGTTACGATGTGAAGTGCATGACATGTGTTTCTTTCATTTCCCACTTTGACTCTGTATCCATTACTCTCTTGGTTATACACCACACTTCTCTGTCCATAATCAGTCATTGATTACTCCAGTGAGTCATTTATGCAAGCCCTATAAACTCAAATATGTTCAGAGATTAAATGACTTGATATCAATAAACAGGAAATAAATCTAAAATGACTCCAAATCTGAAAACCTAAGAGATAATAGGTAATGACAGAAGCTGGTAAAGAGGAAAACTAATGCCCCTCCTAATGACGGCATGTGCTTCTTAGTCTCAGTCAACTGTGGGCATAAGGGAATGCAGACCAGCTAATAATAGATTACTTCATAAACTAAAAATATAACTCTAACTTTCTAAAACACTACACAAACCACACTTAATGCATCTCTGGATATATTTGACCAGTTTGTGACCTCTGCCCTACAAGATATTGACAGTAACAGCACTTAATCATAGCAAGAAAATCCTAAATAGATGGGTAGGGATTTTGGTCAATTTAGAATACAGCAAATACCAAATTAATTGATGTAGTTTTGGGTTAGGAATGTTTTCTAATTTTTTTATCAGTATTCCTTAACATTGTACACTAGACTCATCTGGTGAACATTTAAAAATATAAATGCCTTAGCCCTCGATACTTTGCTTTAATTACTCTAGAGCAGATTTTGAGTATAGGTAGTTTTTTTTTTATAGAAGTTTTTGCTATAGGGAGCGTGCACTCACCAGAGAGACAGAGAGACAGAAAGTGAGAACTCACCCTCCAGGGGGAGTGGCCATGCCACAATCTCTTCTCCTCCATTCTCCTCTGGGAATCTTGGGCATGCACACACAAGCGCTAGGTGTAAATTTCAGCCACCGGGTCTGGGACTCTAATTGCGGTTGACTACATGGGAGTCCAATAATATAGCCATTAAGCCAACTGTTGGTCCTGAGTATAGGTAGTTTTTAAAGGTCCTTGGAAATTCTCTTGTGAAGCCAGAACTGAGAACCACTGCTCTACAGAAGTGATACTATATTTTTAATGACCTATCTTCTTTACAGGGCATATTTTCTATTCGTTATTTGTATTATACACTTTCTGCAAAATTATAGTTTTCCTCAAAAACACAAAACTCACTTTACATTGTCATTGGGAAAGGAAAGCACATAAGCAGATGACAGACATTAAAAATACCTACATATTTTGCAATATTATTGTTATTATTCAATAAAATTTAAACATGCAGTTTTCCTCGGGCAGTGAGCTACTTAATTGGTACCAATGTATCATAAACATGATTCAAAATCTTATGGAACTTTAGAGAGTGTTTATGAAGTCCCTACATCTCAAATATAGATATATATATTTGAGCCTCCCTTACAGGTTATCAGTGACAATATGTTTGACTTCATTGAGAATCAAATGTCAAAATACTAACCCCACCACAGGTTCCCTTCTATTTTATTACTATCTATTACCTCAAATATATAGTCTTTCCATTTTCTTTAGAGGTAGTATTTTCTATACTAAGTTCTAAAATACATTTGAATTTCAATGCATTCTCTGAATATGCTTTCTTTTTGGTAATCACTAAGAAGCTAAATGCGCAAACAGTAGAAAATGGTAGACCTCCTTCTAATTATTACTCCTTTGAAAAGTTGCAATACAATCACTAGATAATAATTCTGAAACAAATGTTTACAAAATTTGAGATACTCTCTATTATGCGTTGAATCATACCCAATCCCATTTACAATTCATATGTTGAAGCCATGATCTACTATAAAATGAACTTTTATGTCTTATAAATATATCAGTATTCCATGGCATTTATTCCATTGTAGTTCATATTGCAGGCTTCCAAATGAGGTTAAATTGCTAGCATTAAGTTTTATCATTATCAATTTTCAAAAATGAATTTTTGAGACCTCTCCAAAGCTGAAAATTAGTCTGTGTGTATGCACACACATGCAAATGAATAGTTTTTGCCTCTTCAAGTTGGTATTTTTCTTCCATATGCATTCATCCAGGAAGTGTATGAATATGCCGCCATTCTGCTGTGGTTCTTTAAATCGTGGCTCCTATTTTTTTTTTAAAGAATCCTTTCTGGCCCCTATCCCATACAACCTCAACTTATGACTAAAATAACATAATACACTGTAATTCATCTCTCAGCACTTCTTGTAATTCATTGTGGATAAATTTACTATTTCAACCAACCAACCAGTAAACTCACTAAGAGATAATATTTTATTACCTATCATATGCACTGGCATGTAATGCAGTTCAGTAAATATTTTTTAATGAATTATTGAAGATGCTAAGGAGAAAAATAAAAACTATACCTTGAGAAGATACATAGTTGTCTAAGAAAAAAAATGATTATTGACCAATACTCAGCTAAGTCCTATTCTCTATGATTGGGAGTTGGGAGTGAAAAATTGTTTCGGGAAAAAAAATTCTAGCCCTGTGTACCCCAAATTTACTAGGTTATAAATATTATATAGGACCTTTAATCAAT
>NW_006159434.1:2577501-2580607 GCF_000334495.1 Tupaia belangeri chinensis
TCCCAGATCCCTTCCTTGGCTATTTGGATACAATTATTATCAGGTAGGACTAGGGAATTTTTATTTTAAAAAACATCTAATACAATGTATTTACTTATTTATTTTTCATTGCCACAGGGCACATTTGATCACCAGCTAAAGAGAGGTACAAAGAAAGAGAAAGCATGCCCTAATGAGTTATGGTCACAACACAATACATTTTCTTCCATTTCTCCATACTATTAGGATTTTGAGTATGCATGCACATGTTTCCAGTGTTTTTCAAGCCACCAGGGATGGGATTTGAACCACAGTTGGCCATGCAGAATTTTTTTCCCTTAACCACTAGGCTATCAGATCAGTCAGTGAAGTACTAGAAAATTTAAGTTTAAATAAAACAACATTTCAAATTCAGAAAACAACATTTTAAAAAAGGATTCATAGTTGTGAAAACTTGTTACATTAATTATAGTAATGCGAAATATTTTATTTTCCTTACTAAAAAAAAATGCATCACATACATTATAAAAATGCATTTTGGGGACCAGGAGATTGCATAATGGCTACATCACTGTACTCCTATGTAGTTGATTGCGGTTCAAGTTCCAGACCCTGTGGCTTAAACTCATGCCAGGTACATGTGCGTGCGCACCAAAGATCCCGAGAGGAGAATGGAGGAGAAGGGATTGTGGCATGGCCATACCCCCTGGGGGGGGTGATTTCTCGCTTTCTGTCTCTCTGTCTCTGTCTTTCTGCTTTCTGGCGAGCTCACGCACCTATGGCAAAAATTCCTCAAAAAATGCAATTTTATATGTCAGTTTAAAAAATAACTTTTTAAATTTAAAGCCCACTTAAATAATTTTTAAATAGACCACTCATATATTAACAAATTATTGTACTAGAACTCACTGACATTTTTAATAATAAACCCATTTTTGTTTTGAAATATTTTTAGTTGGCTGAGCCTTGGTGTCATAGTCAGTAGTCTACTGGACTACAGTGCTGGAAGCCACATGGCTGACAGTGGGGCTTGGGTCTCCTGGTTGGCCTGAAAATATGCCAAGCATAAACTAATACATACCCAAGATCTTAATAAGCTGGAAGGCTGAAAGAAGGAGATTACGGTGTGACAAAAACATAATGAGGATGGTTTTCTCTCTCTTGCCCACTTTCTAGTGTGTGAGCACATGCTATGATAATTTTTCTTTTCTTTTTTTTTTTTTTAGGCTTTTGCAGCAGGGTGCATGCATTTGCCAGAGGGAGACAGAGACAGACAGACAGAGTGAAAGTGAGAAATCACCACAGACCCTCACCCCTTGGGGTGATGGCCCCACCACAATCCCTTCTCTTCCAATATCCTTGGGATTTGGGGCATGCATGCATAAGGACCCAGCATGATTTTCAAGCCACTAGGTCTAGGAATTGACCTGCTGTCAGCCATGTGGGAATCCAGGACCTTAACCCTCATGCCTCCATAAATTTTTTTAAAGAAATATTTTTAGATTTACAAAAAAGTTACAAAGATGGTACAGATCATTTCAAATATTCAATTATCCAAATTCATCTAATGTTAATATCTTACATAACCATGTAATTTTAAAAAGGTAACATAGCTTGTCAAAAATAAAATAAAAGTAACACAGCTATGACACTGTTAACTAAATTATAGATGTTTACATTTCACAAGTTTCTCCACAAATGAATTATTTTTAGTCCCAGGATACCAACCAGGACACTATATCACATGGATCCATCATCATGTCTCTTTAGTCTCCTCTAATCCTTGACAGTTTTTTACATTTTCCTTGTTGTTCATGACCTTGATTGTTTTCAAGGGTACTGGTAAGGTATTTTGTAGAACATCTTTCAATTTGGGTTTATCTGATGTTTTTCTCTTTATTAAACTGGTTAATGAGTTTTTTTTTCTTCTTTTTCAAAGAAAGGCCACAGAGACAACATGCTATCCTCACCACATCATATCAAGGGGTACAATGATATTAATATGACTTAACACTGATGGTAATAATCTTGATAATCTTGACAGTACCTTGGCCAAAGTACTGTCTACATGGTTACTTTACTCTTAAGTTGCTCATAATTTCCTTTTAGTCTCTATTCTTTGGAAAAACACCATATATCCAGCTAATCATCAAAGGAGGAAAGAAGGCTAACTCCACATCCTAGAAGAGGAAGAATCTACATATCTAATTTGAATTTTTCTTTAAGGAAGATTTGCCCCTTTTTTCCCATTTATTTTCAATAAAAGATATTTAACATGAAGGGTATAAAAATCTTTTTAGCTATTTTGTCATTTACTTCTAAGAATAATCTGTACTTCAACTTTACTTTCAGTACATATTTATAAATTCAGTCCTCTTTCCACTACATTATACATATTTGGAATTTGTATTTTTACTTCTCATGAGTTTTATTTGCAGACTGCTTGTTATTTTTTTTTTACCAAAAGAAATAAAAAGACAAGTTTTCTGGTACTGAAAGTTTTAAATGCCATACAGAGATTTTTATTTCAGTGTGTATGAAGTCTAATGCAGTATCCTAACAAAAAGAAGTGAACTAAGGAGGAGTAAGAAAACATGTTTTCTAAAATATATGCCTGAAAATTTGCACAGATTTCATTTTATTGTATCAAAACTGGCTATAGTATCAAGTTATTTAAAATGCTAATATGAGGTGAGTTGGTTTACATTGTGTCTATCCACACAGCTAATTTATTAATTAATAATAAATTATAAGATATTGTCATCTAACATTTTGGGTAGACAATTTGTGCCTACCTTACATCGGACACTAATAGATGTGTTTATTAATTCTCAAGTCTGTAACAAAATTCAAAATTATGATAACTTTAAAAAAATAATCAATTTATTAATTGCCACTACAATACATTTCTTTTGTAACATAAACTATGTTCCTCACATCCATCTTGTCCCACATGCTACTACCTAGAAAGTCTTTGTTCTGGAAGAACTGAGAAATCTTTTAGAAATATGCCTGATGGCTTTCTCCACAGGTTGAAGAGCACCCACAGGTGAGAAACGTGCTGAAATAGTAAGTAGAGTTTTTCCTTGCTGTTCCTCCTATTCTTTTTGTTTTTTTTTTTTTTTTT
>NW_006159434.1:2580892-2587622 GCF_000334495.1 Tupaia belangeri chinensis
AAAAAAAAAAAAAATACCTAGCACCTTCACATTACAAAATGGCAGGCCCTGGTTCCCAAGGAATGCTTGGTACAGACATTGCCCATGAGTGCTTGATAACCAGTGACTCATAACTCTGTCTTATCTAGTAGACCAGGATATAGTGCTCTATGGCAGGGATAGTCAAACACAGCCCACAGGTCAAATCCTGACTGCCCTCTGTTTTCAATAAAGTTTTATTAAAAAACAGCCATACTCACATATTTGCTATTGTCTATGCCTGCTTTCCCATTGCATTGGCAGAGTTAAGAAATTCTGACAGATACCATAGCACCTACAAAGCCTGCATTATTTGCTATCTAGCTCTTCACAAAAAGGTTTGCTGATCCCTGCTCTAATTTGCTCAAATAAAATATTTTCTAAAGAAATACAATTTTAAATTAAGAGTAAAGCTATAAATATCTATGAATATGCATATAATTTGCACAAATGTCTTGATTGGAGTCTAAATTGTAAAAAGACTGCCTATTTTAAATGAAATTGACGTCTAGCTTATACTACTAGCTCTTCAACTCCAACTTAACTCTTCTGGAGTTTGGGAAAATGAAAAATATGTTTGCTATGCTCAGTTCAATACGTTGTGTATGTTACTAGTTTAAAAATAAACTAGCTGCCTCTTATTTACATAAAAATGAGTCATGTATTAGTTTATGTACAGCTGGACCATTGTTTCCTAATTATAAAATAAAAGCATTAAGAAAAAAAATAGAGAAGTGAAACTGTCTCTTCCTTAAAAAGAGGCAAAGTACCCCAAATTGAAATTGCTTTGATAGAATTTATCATCTTTTTACTATCAGAATTAATTGGTCTTGAGGTATTTTTAATCTCTCAGTTTTCCAAAATGAATTAATAGCATTTTTGTTAACTAAAACAAGAAACTTCTTTTTTTCAGTCTGATAAAGTTACTAAGATATTAAGCATCTCAAACAAATAGAAAGAACTGAAAAAGAAAATCTGTATTTGTAATATTTAAATTCTTAAAACAAATAGAATTTCTGTCTTCTAATCCATTTTAAAATCAAAGTATTTATACTTCTTATTTTTTATCTTTTCCAGCATCATCAAAAATTTTGCAAAGCAAATCAACTTGAACACAGGAAACTTATCTTATCATTTGACTTGTGCCATCATCTGACAAGTGGACATAAGGAAGCATTGTTGGAAGTCATTTAGTTTATACATATATTCTCCTTAACAGCACTACATGTTTTTCTATGTATAGCTTTGTGTGTATTACCATGTAACTGTGTTTGACCAGATTGCTCGGATGTTCACATAACTAAGCCAATAAAATTTTGAGAACCAAATGATTCAATAGATATAAAAATGATTATGCAATGATGGAAATAAGATAAGGAATTATACTGAGCCAAGCTGTATTGTTATAAATATTAATTAGCGACTAAGAGAGAGAAAAGGGATTTGTAGTCTATTTTAGTATCTATTAATTAGTTGAGTATCAAGAATACATTGTTCAATTTTAAGGCAAAGTTATCACTTTCAATCATTAGTCAACATTTACTTAGTATCAGATTGTGGCCCATGGGTACAGTCTTAGGTGATCCTTCAAATTCAAAGTTAGAAACAGTTGAACAGAGAAATCCAGTTGTCCTGAAAATAGAGAAATACATTTCAAAATAGTTTCATAGTTTCTATGTTGGTACATGATTGATAAAATATGTCTTTGAAACTTGGATGAAATATTTCACAATCAATTAAATATTGAGAATAGTATTTTCTTCTTTATTATGCATGTAGCCCAGTATAAATATATAATTAAAACAGTTCAGCATTGAATTTTTTTTTGGTTAAAATAGTGTGAGAATCAAATGATATAATCCCAGTCAAATTGTATTTACCTCGTTGTCTATCTGTTCACTTGCTTCGAAGTCATTTGTTCCAAAATTTGGGCTATAAAATATTATCAACTCAAGAGCTTCTTGATAAAACTATTGAAATTGGCACTCTAAGATTAAAGACAAATACTCAGAAATGATGTCCATGTGTCTACTTTTCCTGGCATGTGTTTAATAGAAAATAAGTGCTTCCCAGGAGAAAAAGTTTTAAGTTCTGATTACAAATAGAACATTAATGTTGTTAATTTTGTTGTACTTTGGAGATTTTCTCAAATCTCAGTTTAAAAGCTCTATAGGCTTAAAGGCTTAAAAATTAATTCAAAATTCTCACTAGGTGGGTTTGTAACCTTTCACGATTCAAATTTAATGCATATAGGTGATGAGGAGAGGAAACAGGCTGTTTTCTAAACTATTGATTTGTTTTATCTCTTGATGCCTTCTATTTTGATTCACTGAGCTGTGGTGTAAATGATTTCATATTAGTAGACTTTTCTCCACCTTTAGGCCTTTGAGGAATGGAACACCTCTACTTTTTCTACCAAATTATTGTTCTAATGAAATACTCAAGAATGAGGTAGTAATCAGTAACCTGAAAAAATTTAAAAGCTTCAGTGAAGTCTGTATACGCACCCACTTTCATATTAGACATTTAGCATTTCAGCTGCTGAAGGGCTACATTTAAAGGGGCAGTACTAGATTTTCAAAATTGTAACTTTGGTGTAGTAAGCTAACACCATGAAATAAATGAGATTGTTAAAATATTTTATAATGTTAAGGAAAACACTAATTTTAAAGGTACTCTTGATGTTTTAACATCAGACAGATGTAATTATGACATTGTGTGATCCATGTGTATTAATTGAAGTATACCAAAGAATTTATGTTATCTCCATATTTTTTGCCTCTCTAATTATATTCTGCCTTCCTGACTTTAGCAGACTAAATGATATGTAAAAAGAACAGCATAATTTGAGAAAATAAACTTTGGGGGAAGTATGAATAACATCTTATTGATAACTGAAAATTTTTCTTGAGATATTTGGACCATGAAATTTTACAAAGATAAAGATATGTTTGTCTTGATTTAAAAAGGGACTATGCCATACTTTCATATTCATCCTAAAGTTTACATAATGTAAAGCTTTATGTCATCTGAGTGATGATTATTTTAGGTAAAGAAAATTAATTTTCAGCCATGAAAATCAAGGCAAAAATTTTGTGGAATTCAATAAATTCAGGAAAATGTGTTTATAATTTAGATTCTCTAAATTGTTGTTTATTTTATCATTAATTTAGATTAAGAAACATTTAAACATCAGGATAGGGATAAATTTTATATGCAACACTAATAATTTTGCATAATGATAATGTGGATTTATAGTATTAACTATCTTTTTTATTGTGACAAGAGCATTTGTCATGAAAATTACCCTATTCCAAAATTTTATTTTATTTTATTTTTTGAAAGGTTTTTGCTATAGGGTGCGCTCGCTTGCCAAGCAGACAGAGATAGAGAGACAGAAAGCAAGAAATCACCCCCCAGGGGGGATGGCCATGCCACAATCTCTTCTCCTCAGTTCTCCTCTCGGGATCTTGGGCACGCACGCACATGCGCCTGGCGTGAGTTTTAAGCCATCGGGTCCGGGATGCAAACCACGGTCAACTACATGGGAGTCCAGCAACAAAGCCATTACGCTAACTGCTTGTCCCCCTATTCCAAAAATTTTAATGATATGATACAATATTGTAAACTAGGCCTTGAACCTCCACTGTCTCCCGACTCTTTCTAGATGCCCAGATCCTCCCACTTCTAGCTCCCTTTTCTGCAATTATACTCTGCCCTTGCATGGCAACAGCCAGTGAGAACAGTTGAATCAGGTGACTGCCTTTCATCTCTAGCTGCCTTTTGCCCACTCAGGAATACTTTCAGACTGCATAGCTTCCAGAAGCATGCAGTGGACTCCTACTTTCTTCCTCAGTTTAAAATTTGCAGCTCAGCCACGGGTATACCTGTTCTCAAGAAACTGGGAGGTCATTGGGATATCCAGTTCCAGTGGGTGACAGGGAGACGGAGCTGCAGAGACATAATGACTCACCATCTCTCACATGCCTCTGAACTCCCAGAATTAACACCAAAACGTTAAGAAGAAACATATAATCCATCAGATGACAAGAAATCAGCACAGAGGAACAAAAAATAAGAGAAATCAAGAAAATATCACTCTTCTAGGAGAAAAGAATAATTCATCACCTACAGACAGTTAAATGGAACTCATGGAAATGCTGGGTAAACAATTCATAATATTCATAGTGATAAAACTAAATGAGATTCAAGAGAAAAGAGACAATGAACTCCAGAAGACATAAGAGAAAAGAGACCATCATCTCCAGGAGATGAGGAAGTCTTTCCATGAGTTAAAAATAGAAATAGACACCATAAAAAAGAATCAAACAGAACTGTTAGAGATTAAGACTGTAATACGGGAAATCAGAATCTCCCTCAAAAGCATTAAAGGGGACCAGCAGTTAGCGTGATGGCTATGTTGCTGGATTCCCATGTAGTCAACTATGGTTTGAGTCCTGGACCTGGTGGTGTAAACTCACGCTGGGCGCGTGTGAGTGCATGCCCAAGATCCTGATAGGACAATGGAGGAGAAGGGATTGTAGCGTGACCATCCTCCCTGGGGGGTGGGGGTGGTTTCTTGCTTTCTGTCTCTCTGTCTCTCTCTGTCTCTCTGGCACCCTATAGCAAAAACCTCTAAAAAAAAAAAACCAAAAACCAGAAAAACAAAAAAAAGCATTGAGAGCATATTAGATCATTTTGAAGATCTAATCTCAGATATAGAAGACAAAAACCTCTGATGTAGAAAAAATCATCAAAAAGAATGAAAAAAATTAAAAAATGAGGATAATATACAGGAAATACTAGATACTATCAAATGCCTGAAAATATGAATACTTGGTATCCCAAAAATTGAAGAAATTTATAAGGGTATTGATAATCTCTCCTATAAAATACTGAAAGAACCACTTTCCAAGTCCAGAGAAGCATCCAGACCCAAGAAATACAAAGGACTTCAAATAGGATTAATCTGACAATATCCTTTCCATGGCAAATTGGATCCTCTTATAGCCAAATTGTTCAAAACCACCAATAAAGACAAGATACTGAAATTGGCAAGAGAAAAACGTCAAGTTACTTGCAAAGATTATCACATCAGGCTGACATTGAACCTTTCACCAGAAACAATGCAAGCAAGGAAAGAAAGGAAAAATATATTCAAAGTGTTAAAAGAAAATCAATTTCAACTAAGATTAGTATACCTGTAAATATTATCCTTTAATTGGGAAGAAAAGATAAAAACATTTTCAAATAAACAAAACCTGAAAGAATTTACTAAAAACAAAACCTGGAAGAATTTACCAACATCAGACTAGCAATTGAAGAAATCTTGAAGGGACTGCTATGCCAGGAAACTAAAAAGACACAGTCAGAGAAAAAGAACCAAAAACAACCAAGAAAATTGCCAAATTAATAGTAGGGACAAGTCTGGAAATATAGGTAATAATATTGAACGCTAATAGATTAAATTTTCAATCAAGAGACACAGATTAGTTGAATGGACTAACAAACAAACAAACAAACAAACAAAACCAACAGAACTCTTCTGCCTATTGCCTACAAGCAATGCACCTCCTGAACAAAGACATAAATAAACTAGACGTGAAGAACTGGAAAAAGGTATTATTCCATGCAAATGGAAACCTATAAAGCAATGGAGGCATGATACTAATTTGAGACAAAATGGGTTTTAAGACAAAAACTGTAAGAAAAGACCAAAGAAATTTTATGATAATGAAAAGGTTAATTCATCAAGATGATATAAAGCTTATAAATACCTATGCACTGAACTCAGGAGCATCTAAACAAAAGGCTGCTAGATCTAAAAGGAGAGATAAACACTAATTGTTGGGGATTTAAATATCCACTATTTCCTTTGGACAGATCATCTAGACAAAAAATAAGCAAAGAGATACAGGATTTAAATGATACCATCAATCAAGTGGACTTGACAGACATCTCTAGAATTTTAAAACCATGAGATACACATTTTTCTCACCCTCACCTGGAACCTTTTCAAAGATTGACCACATGATAGAGCATAAAACAAGTCTTTACAAATTCAAAGACATATAAACTATATCCAGCATCTTCTCCAACCATGATGGAATTAAACAGGATATTAATTTCAGAATAAATCAACAAAAATACACAAACATATGGAAATTAAACAGCCTGTTCCTGAATGACTTTACAACTCTTGAAGAAATTAAGACGGAAATCGAAATATTCATGGAAACCAATGAATAAGTACATGAATTTCCAAAATCTATGAGACACAGCGAAAAGTCATGAGGTAAGTTCACAGCAATTAGTGCACATAAAGAAAAAAAAATAAAGATGGAAAGATGGCAAATGACAACCTAACATCTTACTTCAGAAAATTGGTATAAAAAACAATTACAACAAAAAGTCCCATAAATGCCAGGAGAAAAGAAATAATAAAGATTTGAACAGAAGTAAATGAAATAGAAAACAAACAAACTATACAGAAAATAAATGAAAGCAAAAGCTGGTTCTTTGAAAAGATAAACAAGATTGACACATCATTAGCTAGACTAATTAAGAAGAGAGACAGGAGGCAGAAGAAGTCAGGCCTTCAGAAGGAGGTTCCGCATGACTCCTGTGAACTAGGTATTGCAGAGCACAAGAGAAATGAAGACATTCTACTGATAATTGAGCCTCCAGCAAACAAGCTAGCAGCAGAAGCAGC
>NW_006159434.1:2587698-2588016 GCF_000334495.1 Tupaia belangeri chinensis
TGAAGCAAACAAGCTAGTGGCAGAAGAAGCCAGGCCTTCAGAAGGAGGTTCCACATGGCTCCTGTGAACTAGGTATTGCAGGGCACAAGAGAAATGAAGACATTCTACTGATAATTGAGCCTCCAGCAAACAAGCTAGTGGATTAAAATATTCCTCTATATCTACTGAATCTGCTGCACCAGTGATCACAACAGAACGGCAAAGAGATTCTAGATCACCTCTGTCTGCTTGTTCCTGAACATTCAGACTGAACTTCAAGAATTTGAAAGAAACACACCATCCATCAGATGACAAGAAATCACTGCCGGATCACAAGAA
>NW_006159434.1:2588978-2596598 GCF_000334495.1 Tupaia belangeri chinensis
TTTTCTTAGTAGTAATGAGTGAACTCACCATTGAAAGTAGTTAGATTATGTAAGAAATTGTGTGATCGATACAAGGTGGGTGGGAAAGGAATGGAAGACAATTGTAGACACCAGAGATAGTGTGAGAAGAGGGTGGGAAAGGACAGAGGGTGAGAAAGAGGGATAAAAATAATTCTAGGAACTAGAAATGGAAAA
Source organism: Tupaia belangeri chinensis (assembly GCF_000334495.1). Taxonomy (NCBI): domain Eukaryota; kingdom Metazoa; phylum Chordata; class Mammalia; order Scandentia; family Tupaiidae; genus Tupaia; species Tupaia belangeri. Next base: position 2,589,174 of record NW_006159434.1, read on the forward strand.
TTTTTTATAATATGAGTGATTAAGTCACTATGCAATATATACTGGACTTGTATCCATGGAAATGTATATATCAGCTGTGTTTGCTATGAAGATATTTAGATTAATTAAGCTCTTTAGTAATTCAATACAATGTGTGGGGGGGAAACAGTATAAAAAGCAAATGTAAATACCAGAGACAGTGTGGGAGGAGATTGAGAGATGGCAGATGGTGAGAGATAGGGAATCAAGGATGGGGGAAAAAAAGCAAAACATACAGAAAACAAGAAATGGAAAATTATTTGCTGACAATAACATGTTTGTTGATGTGCTTGATTGAGACAATATACAGTGTACTCTGGATGGAAAATCTCATTTTGTATGCTGTAATGATGTACAGTGAATGAATGCAAATAAATTAATAAAAAAATCAATGAATGAATAAATAAAATTAAAATAAGAAAAAAAAAAGAAGAGAGACAGAAACCAGATAAAACAAAATCACAATTAAACAGGCAATATTACAACAGACATAATAGAAATAGAAGACATCATTAGAGGATACTACGAGTGACTGTATGCCAACAAACAAGAAAACATGGGTGAGATGGACAAAGTCCATATAATCTACCAAGATTGAATCATGAGGACATAGAAAGCCTAAATAGATGCATTTCAGTCAATTAAATTGAATCAATAATAAATAACCTCCTACCCAGAAAAGCCCTGGCCCTTACAGCTGCATTTCTGAATTCTACGAAACTTTTAAAGAAGAGTTAGCCTCCATTTCACTCAAGTTATTTCTAAATATACAAAAGGTAGGAACTCTCCCAAATTCATTTTATGAAGCCTCCATCACCCTCATCCTCATAACAGATAAGGTCATGACAAAGAAGGAAAATTATAGACCAGTATCTCTGATGAATATATATGCTAAAATTCTCAACAAGATACTAGCAAGTTGTACCCAACAACATATAAAAAAAGATTATTCATCATGACCAGGTAGCCTTTATTTCAAAGGTCAAGAGTAGTTCAACATACATAAGACCATAAATGTCGTATACCATATTAACAGAAAGAAAGATAAAAACAATATGATCATATTAATCAATACAGAAAGAGAATTTGATAAAAAAAAATCCCTTCATGATTAAGACTCAGCAAAATTGGCATAGAAGGATCATTTCTCAACATAATAAAATTCATCTATGAAAAACCCATAGCTAACATCACACTGAATAGGGAAACGTTGAAAGATGTCTACTTTCTCCACTCCTTTTCAATACTGTGATGGTACTGGCCAATGCAATCTGAAAAGAGACTAAAATAAAAGGCATTCAAATAGGAAAGGAAGAAGTGAAATTATCTCTATTTGCAGATGACATGATTATATATATAGAAAACCCAAGGGTATCCATGAAAAACACTCATGGCTGTAATAAATGAATACAGTAAAGTGTCAGGGTACAAAACCAACATACAAAAATATATAACATTTCTATATACAAACAACAAGCAGACTGAGGAAAAAATGAAGAAAATAACCCCATTTACCATAACCACAAAAAGTATAAGACATCTAAGAATAAATGTAATCAAAGAAGTCAAAGGCCTCTACAAGGGTAAATATGAAAATAAAAAAAAATTGAAACGGGCACAAAAAAGTGGAAGGTTAGCCCTTGTTCCTGGATCAGAAAAATTACTTTAATCAAAATGCCAATTTTACCCAAATTAATCTACATATTTTCCCAAACCCAATAAAATTACCAGAGGTATTCCTCATAGATCTGGAAAAGCCAATCATTGAATTTGTCTGAAATCAGGGACCAGTAGATGGCATAGCCATTATGTTACTGGACTCCTAGATAGTCTACCATGGTTCAAGCCTCAGACCCAGTGACTTGAAACTCCCGCTGGGCATGTGTGTGTGTGTGTGTGTGCCCAAGATCCTGAGAAGAGAAAGGAGGAGAAGGGATTGCAGTATGGCCATCCCCTCTGGGGACGGGAGGGGGGATAATTTCTCACTTTCTGTCTGTCTCTGTATGTCCAGTGAGCACACATGTCCTACAACAAAAATCTCTCACAGAAAAGAAAATAGAATTTTTCTGAAGTCATAAAAGATCCTGTCTTGCTAAAGCAATCCAACCAAGAAGAGTGGAGTAGGAAGCACCTTTCTCCCTAACTCTAAAATATATTACAAAGCTGTGGTAATCAAAACACCATGGCATTGGCACAAAGACATGTGGACCAAAGGAACAGAACAGAGAACCCAGAGATAATCCCCAAAACACACAGCTAACTGATTTTTTACAAAGGGCACCAATCAATCCAGTGGGAAAAAGAATACCTCTTTAGCAAATGGTGCTGGAAAATCTGGGTATAAACGTGCACAAAGATGAATCTGGACCTGTATTTCTCATCATTAGCAAAAAGCAACTCAAACTGGATCAAGATATAAACCTAAGACCTCAAACTATAAAATAACTGGTCAAAAACATTGGGAAACTCTAGGAGACATCAGAGTAGGCATTTTTTTTTTAAAATAAGACCCCCAAAGCACAGGCAATAATCCCAAAGATAGACAAGTGGGATTACATCAGATTAAGAAGGTTCTACACAGCAAAAGACACAGTAATTAGTGTGAATAAGCTCCCTTGGGATGGCAGAATATTTTTATAAACTATGCTTCAGATAAGAGACTGATAACCACAATATACAGGGAACTACTCAAGTAGCATCCCTTCCCCCCAAAAAAATTAAAAATCAAGCCAGTTAAGAAATGGGAAAATGAGCTAAACAAACAACCAAGAAAGACATACAAACACTTTAAAAGCATATAAAAAAATGCTCAACGTCCCTTATCATAAGGGAGATACAAATCAAAACCACAGTGAGATACCACCTGACCCCATTCAGAATAGCTAAGATTAAAAAAACAAAATATGATAAGTGATGGTGAGGCTGTGGTGAAAAGAGAACTCTGCTACGTGGTTGGTGCAGATGGAAATTAGTACATCCTCCTTCAAGAACAACATGGAGATTCCTCAAAGATCTACAAATAGAACTACCATATGATCCTGCAATTCTACCCAAAGGATAGGAGATCACTGAATTGGAAAAGTGCTTGCATATCTATATCTATGTTTATTGAGGCATTATTCACAATTGTTAAGACATGGAACCAATCCAGATGTGGACTGAATGGATGGAAAAAGTGTGGCACTTTTAAAATGAAAAATAATGTATATACTCTATGGAATACTACTCAGCCATAAAAAATAAGAAGACCCCCGCTATTTGATAGAAACTGGATGAATATGGAAAAGTTACTTCTTGGTGAAGCAAGCCAAACCATGAAAGAGAGACATTGTACGTCTCCACTTAATATATACCGATTATCTGCACTCTATAGTGGAAGCTGAAAGATTAGAGGATATAGAAGCATGAAAAATGGTTACAAATAACGGAGACAGTGTGGAAAGAGTCTGAGAGAAAGGGGAGAGTTTGAGGGAAGGAATCAAGGAGAAAAATAGAGAGGCAAGACATTTATATGTATAGTACCTTCAACTGGTCTGGTATGAAGTGTATTCATTGTGAGAAAATTCACCTCAGGAACTGTTGTGATGTAAAGCAATAGAATGTATAACAGAAATTAAAATTTAAAAATAAATTTAAAAACTATATTGTAAATTGTAGGCTCAAAATTGACAGTATATCTCTCCAATCTATTCATCTGTGTAAATTAATCTTACTAGTTATACAATAAACACATGAGGTAGCTACTGTAATTGTCTCCATTTAAAAACTGAAATAAAAGTTAAAAAAAAATATATATATATATATAAGCTGCCAAATTTATACAGCTTAGTCCATAGGGGAGTGATTTTAGAATGAAGGACTGAAGATCACCATGAACTTGCCCTTGTATAAAAGAAAGAAAAACACTAGCAGAAATGTCTACAATTAAAATTTTCAGGACTCTGTAATATAAATCTGAGAAACACTTCCTCAAGAAAAACTCCTGAACATTGACTGGAGAAGCAGAGTTCAAAGAGTTACAACTTTACAACTTCCCTCAAAACCACTAGATTTGAATCCACCATAGTGGGAACTCCAGGTATGGACCTCCTCACAAAAGTCTCCCCAAAACATTGTCACAATGTAAGTGTCTTGCAGTTACCTAGAAAAGATCCATGAGGTTTTTGTTATTTGACCTTGATTAAGAGATTGCTCATGGTCCTAACTCCAAGAAGTTTGTCAAAAAAGTAATCAATCATGGGACCAGCAGTTAAAGTAATGGCTATGTTGCTGGACTCCCATGTGGATGACCGCAGTTCGCGTCCGGGACCCAGTGGCTTAAACTCATGCCGGGCGCGTGTGCGTGCGTGCCCAAGATCCCAAGAGGAGAATGGAGGAGAAGGGATTGCAGCGTGGCCACCTCCCCGGAGTGGGGGTGATTTCTCGCTTTCTGTCTCTCTGTCTCTCTGTCTCTCTGTCTGTCTGGCGAGCGCACGCACCCTATAGCAAAAAAAAAAAAAAAATCTTCAAAAAAAAATCAATCATTGCAACCAGCAAATGGCGTAATGGTTACATTGTTGGACTCCCACGTGGCTAACCATGGTTCAAGTCCCAGACCTAGCATTGTGAAACTCAACCAGGTCTATAATTAACAATTGACATCACATCACATGAGTTAGAAGGCAATGGGATAACATATTTAAAATGCTAAAAAAATTCTGTCAACAAAGAATGTTAGTTTTAAAAAATATAGTTCAAAAATGAAAGAAAGGCACAGTCTCAGTGGTACAGGCAGTAGTGTACTGCACTGTAGTGCTAGAAGTGACTGGGCTGGCCACAGGTTTGGACAACAAGCTGACCTAAAAACATACTTGTTGCACACATACCCCAAATCCTGATGAGCTGGAAGGCTAAGGGAACGGGATTACACAGTGACAAGACTCTGTCAAGGGTGCCTTTCTCTCTTGCACCAGCATAAACATATGCTCTCATGAATAAAATAAACCTTGAAAAAAAGTGAAAGAGAAATTAAGACATTACCAGATAAGTGAAAACTAAAAGAATTCATCGGTAGTAGATATGTCCTATACGAAATCCTAGAGAATCCTTCAGTTCAAAATTAAACAGCACTAAAATGTAACCTGAATCCATATACAGAAGTAAAGAGTAGCAGGACCAGCAGTTAGCATAATGGCTATGTCGCTGGACTCCCATGTAGTTGAACGCAGTTCGCGTCCTGGACCGGGTGGCTTAAAACTCACGCTGGGCGCGTGTACGTGTGTGCCCAAGATCCTGAGAGGAGAATGGAGGAGAAGGGATTGCGGCGTGGCCATCTCCCCTGGGGGGGTGATTTGTTGCGTTCTGTCTCTCTGTCTCTCTCTGTCTGTCTGATGAGCGTACGCACCCTATTGCAAAAACCTCTCAAAAAAAAAAAATAGTAAAGAGTAGCAGTGAGGTAAATACATATAGGTAAATATGAAAGGCAGTATACAAATGCCTCTGTTAACACTTTTTTCTTCTTTAGATTTAAAAGACAAGTGTAGAAAGTAATAGCTATAATGTTAATGACTTTATAATATATAAAATGTACTTAGTGTAGCAAAAATAGCACAAAGGGGGTGGGATGGTTTGGGGATATATTGGAACAAGATTATACACAAATATACATAAATATATATTTATATATATATATATGTAATATACACAAATATGTATTTGTATGAACAACCAGAAACCAACTAAAATAAAGTAGTAAGAGCTCTAGAATGTCACCAGAGGTCTACAGGAAGAAAATAAATATCTAGTTAATAGACAGCTGCATTCAAAATGTTAGTAAACATAATGGCACTTTTTTGTTGTTTTTCTGGAGAGGTTTTTGCTATAGGCACTTGCACTCGCCAGAAAGACAGAGACAGAGACAGACAGCAAGAAATCACCCCTCAGCCCAGGAGGATGGCCACACTGCCATCCCTTCTCCTCCATTCTCCTCTTGGGATTTTGGGCACACACACACACACACACGTCTGGAATGATTTTAACCCCGAGTCCGGGACTCGAACTACAGTCAACTACATGGGAATCCAGCAATATAGCCATTATGCCAACTGCTGGTCCCTGTAATGGCACTTTTACTCACACTTGTCCCACTCCCTCAGAGGCATGACACAGTCTTGGTCCAGAGGAGATGGCAGCTTGGTTCTCAATCCCTCCCTGAAACCAAAAAGCAAAAAACAGACAATATTTGCTGCACTTTTGTTTTGTTTTTAAGATTTTTCCCATAGGGTGCATGCACTAGCCAGAGAGAGAGAGATGTAAAGTGAGAAATTACCCCCCGGGGGGATGGTCATGCTGCAATCCTTCCTCCTACTCTTTCATCCTTGGATCCTGGGGACACACAAGCACCCAGTGTGATTTTCAAATTACCAGATCCAGTACCTGAACTGCAATTGGACACATTTTAATCTATCTAGAAGCTGTAGGAAGGAATGGTCTCTTATCTTTCCTAACTCAGACATCAGGCATGGAGAGGAAAAGTAGCAGACATTGCTCATGAAAGCTGTGGGAGGACTAGAAACCCTCAGGGGTCTGGAGTAAGAAACTAAGGGTTAAAAAAATAAAATTGAAGAATTGAGGTCCTAAACTGGAGTGAAGTATTTCTGGGATATTAAGACTTCCAAAACAGCCCCATGGATGCTAGCAGGTGGGATGGTGGTTAAGGCACTGGACTCCCACATAGTCAATCATGATGAGTCCCAGACACACTGGCTTGAAAATCACACTGGGCACGTGGGTGTGTGTGCCCAAAAGTCCAAGAGGAGAATGGAGGAGAAGGGACTGAGGCATGGTTATCATCCCTAGGGAAGGCGATGATTTTTCACTTTCCCTCTCTCCGTCTCCCTCTTGCAAGCACATATACCCTATGGCAGAAATCTTAAACAAAACAAAACAAACAAATAAATAAATAAACAGCCATATATGGGAGGATTGGGGAAAAGAATGAGACATGAGCCCAGTCAAAGAATGTAATGTTATGGTTTGGGTAATTGTTCATCTCTCCAAAGTTTCATATTTTGGAATTTGGCCTTAGTATGGAGAGGACACCTTCATACTATGATGTCCTCCAGAAGTTGATGTGTTGGGACTTGACTGTATTGATTATATTGTAAATGTGTTAAGTGAAAACTCAAGTCCTTCTGGGTGTCCCAGGATGGAGACTCTGAGTGTGATGTCATTAGAGCATGGCTTCCTTGACTGAGTTCTGGCAGAGTACATAAACAGAAGAAATGAAACCAAAACAGCAGAAAGCCATGTGGATACAGGCCATACCATGCTCTATTAAGAGTTATGCCTTCCACTATCTTGTGATGTCTTTGGACTTCCCAGTCACCAGAACGGTAAATCAAAATAAACTTGTTTTCTTTCTTTTTT
>NW_006159434.1:2596665-2600821 GCF_000334495.1 Tupaia belangeri chinensis
ACCCCCCCCCCCCCCCAAGGGAGGATGGCCAATCTACAATCCTTTCTCCTCCAATTCTCCTCCTGGGACTTTAGGCATAAACACACATGCACCCTGTGTGATTTTCAAGCCACTAGATCTGTACCCAAAACTTACTGGGCCATGCGAAAGTCCAGTGCCTTAACCACTACGTCACCTGCTGGTCCCTTAAATTTACCCAGTCTCAGATATTTCTGTTAGGAATGCAATAACTAAGACACTCAGAGAAATATGGGAAAACCCTTAAGCTTTCACATTGGCAAAGAGTCTCTCTGCAAAAGCTAGGATACTTTGCTATTTTTTTTTCAAATGCCCAATTTTCAACAAAAAATAAAGGCATATAGAGGAAAAACAGAAAAAAATTAAAACATGGTTTATTTAAAGGAAGAAAACAAATTGGCAGAAACCGTAGCTGATGAAGCAAAGGCATCAAACTTTCTCGAGAGTTTGAAACAACTGTCTTAAATTATCAAAAGGAACCAAACTGAAATTTCAGAGTTGAAAACTAAAAAGCAACTGAATTTCAAAGTTCACTACAGGGTCCAGGAACACATTTGAGCAGGCAAAAATAGAATTAACAAACTTGAAAGCACATCATTAAAAATTATTGAATTTTAGTAGCAGAAAGACAAAGATTGTATGTGATACATGGCACATCATCAAGTATACCAATATATGCATGATGACGTGACAGATTATTTGAAGAAATAACAAATTAAAATATTCTGATTTTGACAAAAGACCCTATCCAAGTCTAAGTTGCCTTTTTAATGTTTCTAAAAAATAGATAAGCTTATGCTAAACTTCATATTTGCCATAAAGGGCCTCAAATAATCAAAGCTTTTAAAAAACAAAGTTAGAAGATTCACATTTCCTAATTTCAAAACTTAACTACATAGGTATGGTGATAAAGAATTTCATATTGGATATGGAGACTGGAGGTTATGGTTGAGGGTACAGGTTATTTTGGAGAATAAAGAAAATATTCCTAAATTAATTGTGGTGATGGATGCATAATTCCACAATTGTACTAAAGGCTATTGAATTATATACTTGAAATGGGTGAGTATTATGGCATGTGAAACATGTCTTAATTAACTGTCAAAAAAGGAGAATCTAACCAAAATAATATGACATTTATGAAATTATCAACTTGATATTATCAATTATTTCTGGTACAGTAAATCAGTGTCATTTAAAAATATCGGTGACTTTTTTTACTGATTTTTATGAGATATCTGCAAGAATATGTCTATGCTAATATATCTATTTTTATATATGAAAGTAATTCTAAAGTTCAAGGCATAATGGTTATATTAGGCAAATGAATGGATTTATTGAATCAGCTAAAAGGCAATGGTACCCTTTAAGAAACAACACAATTACTGTTTTATACTGTTGAATACTTGCTATATATTTAAATTGATCCTTAAAGAAAGCTCCCTTCTCATAACCAAATTGCTCATTTATTTCTGCAGGCTACATAACATTATGTTAATACTTATTAATGGAATCTATTACAAAAACACACACAACTTTCTCTGAAAACATGATACTAAATACACAGACCACAAAGGAAAATAAAAAAATGCTGTCTATATAAAATTGTGTACCCTTACCATGTTAAAAGATACAAAACTGAAAGGATATAAATATAAAAATATTCAGGCCAGAGCATGGCTTGGTAGTTAAGGGAGTTGGATCCTACATGGCTGTAAAGTAGTTTGAGTCCCTGATCTGCTGGCTTGAAAAACAGGCTAGGCATATGTCCTTGCATGCCCAAAATTTGAAAAAAGAGGAAAAGATGAAGGAAAAGGCAGTGTGGCATGACCATAGTCCATGGGGGTACTTTATCACTTTCCCTTTTCCTTTGTCTTTCTCTATTGAGTGCACATTTTCTCCAGCAAACTTTTTAAAAAGTAAAAAATGTATCAAAACACACAAAAGGAATAATGAAATTAGTAAATGGAAAATTGTTACAAATATGTAAGAAGAGCCATTTGGTAGAAAAACAAGGAAGAATGATCAAATATTCAGTGTCTGGATCATAATAGAGATTACATGAATAAAATAAATGAATCAGAAAATTGACAGAACTATGAACATGGTTAATGAAGAAATGTAAATATGGTTCATTTCTTTATGTATTAATAACCACATTCCTTTTTTAAAATAATTATTTTATTTAACTTTATTAATTATTATTATTATTATTAATTTGACCAGAAAGAGAGAGAGGGAAAGTGAGAAAGCAAGAAGCCAGGTCCAAGACTAGAACCATGGTCGGCCATGTGGGAGATGAGCACCCATAACCACCACACAACCTGCTTTTCCAAGAATCACGTTCTAAGTTGTAAATCTAATAAAACATTATTTTAGGCCTCATATGCCAGTAATTACACAGCTGATTTAGGAAATCAAAGATCCAAATAAATAGACACATCATGATCGTTTATGGAATGCAAGGTATATCTCAATAAAGCTGTGAAGATACAAAAACAGTGCAGGCAAGATTCTTAACACAGCTTAAACCAGAGTATACATGCTTACCTGCTAAGTATACAGGGAAGTTCTTTATCCTTGAATTCATTTACCAGAGAAGAGATTTTTCAGTACATTTATCTGTAAGTTCTCTGTCTACCAACTCACACCACCAAAATGGAGGTGTAGTGATTAGTAAATTTTAGAATAGTTAATTGATCATTTTAGCTTAGATATGTCTTAGAGGTGAGATGCTTGGGGCAAGAAGGTGGTGTGGTGTTTATGTTACTGGAATCCCACATGGCTGATCATGGACCTGGACTGGAAGCTTGAAAATCACGCAGGACTTTCATGTGTGTGCATGCCCCAAATCCCAGTTAGAGAATGGAGGAGAAGGGATTTCAGCGTGGCCTAAAGAGCGATTTCTCATTTTCCCTCTCACTACATACCTCTGTCTCTTTCTGGTGAGCACACGCACTCTATGGCAAACACCTTAAAAAATAATAATAAGTGAGCTGTTAATGGATAACACAGGGTTTTCTGTCATCATACATGAAAATTAACCAGCTTTGCATAGGTCAGTCTTTTTAATATGGAGTTCAGTATCAGTAGTCTCATTTGCCCACAAGATGCAATCCATGTCTGCCAATCTGATTTACAGTAGTAAATATGATATTCCATCCAGTCTGCTAATCTTTTTTCAAATTAGCCTTTGTCCCTCCCCAACATTTGTTCAAATAATAAGGTTGTTACTAATTGGGTTTTCTTTCAAAGTATTCAACATATATTGACATAAATTCGGTAGAGAATTTATAAATCATTTCTATTACAGAGAATCAGAATTTTATGATTATTTCCCAATGTGATGAAAAATGTAAGAAAATGATGCTTAGTATTTATTAGAATTATTTAAATAGCCAGAACAAAATTACTTATTTTTATATACAACTTTGAAGCTATTTAATCTTCAATTAACTCTTATGACTCCAAACTCAATATTTATGGCATAATATTTATAACTGCCTGGCTTTTCAATCACCTATTTTGAATACCATATGGAAACTGGTAACTTTTTTAAACTATTAAATTGATGTGAACCAAAGAAAGGAAATTTAGCACAAAATGGAAAAAGTGATTCAAGAAACTAACAGATGGTGACACAGTTATGTCGCTGGGCTTCCACATAGTCGACCGCGGTCAAGTCCTGGACCCAGTGGCTTCAAATTCATAACAGGTGCCTGTGTGTGTGCGTGCCTAAAATCCCAAGGGGAGAATGGAGGAGAAGGGATTGCATCATGGCCATCCCCTGTGGGGGGTGATTTCTCATTTTCTGTCTCTCTGTCTCTTTGGTGAGTGCATGTGCCCTATAGCAAAAATCTCTCTAAAGAAATATAAAAATGATTTGAGTTGTTAAAACTATAAAAACAACACAAATATGATAAGCTGGTAAAGCATTTTTTAAAGCACAAAGCTAAACAAAATTGGAAATCTATACTTTTTTTTAAATTTTTTTCCTTTTTTTTGAGAGTTTTTTTTGTTGTTGTTGTTGTTGTTGTTTTGTTTTTGTTTTTGTTTTTGTTTTTGTTTTTGCTATAGGGCATATGCGCTCACCAGAAAGATAGAGAGAGACAGAGACAGAAAGCGAGAAATCACCCCC
>NW_006159434.1:2600931-2630444 GCF_000334495.1 Tupaia belangeri chinensis
GCTGGAATGGGGGTCGACTAAATGGGGGTCCAGCGACATAGCCATTATGCTAGGTGCTGGTCCCAGAAATCTATACATTTTTAAGTGAAGTACTATAGGAAAAATATTGTCCAACCCAGTCTAGGTAACACAGTCTTGAAATATAGTGGATTGCACTGTGAGGCCACATGGCTACCTGTGAGTTGAGGATCCCTGATAAGGTTGACCTGAAGCACCCCAGGCACCCACACATGGGCCAAAATTCCTGATAAGCTAGAGGAAGGAAATTATAGCATGATAAGACCATGTCAAGGGTGCTTCTCTATCTCATGTGTGTACATATTCTTTATCATGAATTTAAAAATATGCTTTTCCTATTATATATGTTTTTTTTTTATTTTTCTTATTTATTTTTAATTTTTTTGCATTTAATCATATGTCCTTACACTATACATTTCTTTTTCCAACATAAATACCATGCATATCTGTCAAAACAAAGATATTATTATATATATTATCATCAGAAAATATCTTCTCATTTTTTGTAACTTAAGCATACTTTTATGAGTTTTTTTCCTTCTTCTTTCCCCTCCCTCCCTTCCATACTAAATGTTTTTTTCACATTTTTTGATTCACAAAAGATCTTAAAGTATAGACAAGGATAGATTCTAGTAACAAGTGCACTATAATTTTCTTCTGAAACAGTTTTTTTTTTCTCTATCCATTCCCCCTTTTAATAAAGAGAGGTATAAACTAATTTATTTGCAAAAAAAAAAATAGGTTAATCTTAATTTAGTCTGTTATTTGCACAAAGTCCATACGAATTCGATTTCTTATGCAAGGCAACAGATACTATTGTATTATTGAACTTATGCAAATAACCATTCTGCCACAAAATAAGAATGCTCACAAATATTTTCCAATAGCAAAGGGGTCAGGAAGGGAGAAAAATTTATGTGTCAATTTAAAAAATTATTTTTGTTAGCAAACTCATTAACCTATCAACAACTCAAAAGAAACAAAAATCCTTAAATCTGGAAAACACAGCATAGAAGAAAATCAGTAATACTTTATAAAAAAGTCATAGAATTCTGTTTCATCAGTTCAGTCTCATGTAATCTTCTTTTGTTGAATTTGCCATGTTACTGTGATCTGATCTTTCTATTAACATTCAACATCATTATTGATATTTTAGAACTTGTCCCTACCATTAAGTTGGCCTTTTTCTTGGTCATTTTTCTGTTCTCTTATTTGTCTGTCTGTCTTTAGTTTCCCTGGTATAGTACTCCCTTCAGAACTTCTCAAAGAGCTAGTCTAGTGTTGGTAAATTCTCTCAGGTTTTGTTTATCTGAGAATGGTTTTTATCTTTTCTTTCCATATGAAGGATCATCTTGAAGGTTATAGTATTTTTGGTTGAAACTGTTTTCACTTAACACTTTGAATATAAATTTTCCCATTCTTTCCTTGTTTGCATTATTTCTGACAAGAGGTCTGATGTTAACCTGTTAGGATATCCTTTGAAAGTAATTTAATGTTTTTCTCTTGCCAATTTTAGTATCTTGTCTCTGTCTGTGGTTTTGGTTAATCTGGCTATGATGTGCCTTGGAGAAGATCTTGGGTTGATTCTATGTGGGATCCTTTGTATTTCTTGGGTCTGGATATTTGAATGCCTCTCTAGGTTTAGGAAGTTTTCTTCCAAGATTTCATGGAATAGATTATCCATGCCCTGATTAGTTTCTTCACCTTCTGGGATATCAATGATCCTGATGTTTCGACATCTAATGGTATCTAGTATTACTCATATGTTATTCTCATTTTGGGGGGTTATTTTCTCAGTCTTTTTGGTGAATTTTTCTAGGTCAGAGGTTCTGTCTTCTACATCTGAGATTCATTCTGCATGATCTAATCTGTTTTTAATACTTTCAAGGGAGGCTTTGGTTTCCTGTATTACCAGCCTTCATCTCTAACACTTCCGTTTGATTCTTTCTTTATGAAATGTACTTCCTCTTTCAGATCATGGAAGAACTTCCTCACCTCTTGGAACTCAATATCTCTTTCCTCCTGCATTTTCTGGATTTTGTTATTTCTCTTCTCTTGCATCTCTGTTAGCTTTATCAATAGGAATATCCTAAATTCTTTATCTGACATTTGCAGGAGTTCTATTGTACTGTCTGTGAATAATGAAGGGCTGTTTTTCCCCCCTCAGGGAGAGATATTTTCTTGATTTCTCATATTTTTTGTGCCTCTACAGTGGTTTCTGGTCATCTGACTTTTCGCCGGGTATTGGGTCAGAAGGAGACGTTTAGGTCAGAGGCTTTCCTGTTAAAGGGGCTCACTCAGACGCACATGGATTCTGGCTTTCTGGCTATTGGGCTGAAAGGAGAGGACTGGCAAGGCTAGGTCCACATCAGATGCACATGTATTCTGACTTTTCACTGGCTGTTGGGCTTTTGGACCCTTATTTTATATGTTTTTGTAATGGTCATTTTTTTTTTTTTGCACTTATTTAACTGGAAGGCATATATTTATTTAAATGACATCAGTTTATAGTTGTTACTGTGATGGACTTACTCAAAAGGAGTTAGTACTCATATTGACTCTTTTACAATAAGAACTTTCAAACAGCAAAAAATAAAAAAAAATATGTGAACAATAGTTTATGTCATTTCACATGTATAACACATCTAGCATGTTACTGGACACAAGAAATACAAAGATTAATAATAGTGCTGTTCATAAGGGATTCCCAGCCTATGTGCAGTAGGGAAGTTATCAAACAAGGAAAAATTCCTTAAGCGAGTTTAATCAGGGAAGGACATGAGAAGGGGTCACCAGTATAAAAGGGAGAAACAGCACAATGTTACGTCATTTGCTAAGGAAGAGCACAAGGCTGAAACCCATGGATGAGAATCAATGGGCATCCCACATGCAGCATCTAGAGATGACACGGTGCTCTGTAGAGGAGGGAGGGCAGGATATGACAGCAAAAGGTAGATGAAACTCACACAATGGAAGCTCAGAGAGAAAGAATAAAAATATTCATTGGCTTTACAATTGTGCTTATGCTTCTTAGTTTAGGCTTTCCAAAACACCAAACTAAGATACGATTTTTCATTTGGATACATTTTGTTAATCCTGGTCATGGGTGGATTGAGTCATATTTAATAAAGCAACCAAGTTCCATACATGCTACCCTTTGCTTCTACTATAGAGAAGAAATTTGTCTCCTTATAATATTCAAGGTCTATTATCTATGACTGGATGGGAACTTCTTTCTTTAGCTGCTTAGTCACTGAAATGAGAAACTCAAATTCACCAAGTATTGATCATAAGTCCAAACAGAATAGTTATTGGACCACCTGGCAAAAGTATTGTCCCCTTGAAATCCAAGACCTATGAACCAGTAGACCACTAGGGCTGAAGGAACTGGAAACAAAAATTCAGAAAATGGATTAGCACGAATGAGACTAGGCAGCAAGCAGTAATGAGGGTAGGAGGGGACAATCCTTTATCTACCCTTTCATGCCCAGAACAATGCATTTTAGCATTTGGCTACAAAATCCTATGTCAGTCATTTGTTCAATGCATATATTGCTTCCAGTAAGGTATCAACTCAACCCTATCAGAATATCATCCATGTGTTGTTCCCTTAAGTGAGTTTTCAAAACTATTTAAAAAGTCTATCAGGCTAACAGTTTTTGGTTGATATAGCTACGTGTACTACTGGCAAATTATTCTTCAAAATAAAATGGATGCTCTGGTCTAAAACAGGCAATATCCCATGTGGGTACATCAAATAGCTATAAGATATTGGATAGTGGAATTATCACAGCCACAGTAGGAAACAAAGGCCAACCAATTCAAGAACAGACATCAGGTCTTGGAAGAAGTCTGTCCCTTCAGTATGAAAGAAGTCCGATAATCATCTTAAAATAATGTGTTTGGCTGATGTCTTGGGTGGATGAGATCATATCAAATGTTCAGCATTGGCTTGTAC
Organism: Tupaia belangeri chinensis; assembly: GCF_000334495.1. Lineage (NCBI taxonomy): Eukaryota > Metazoa > Chordata > Mammalia > Scandentia > Tupaiidae > Tupaia > Tupaia belangeri. The sequence continues at coordinate 2,604,908 of NW_006159434.1, forward strand.
TGTTTACAGACCAGTCACTAGTAAGAATAATTATATGAGTAATGAGGGTAGGAGGGGACAATCCTTTATCTACCCTTTCATGCCCAGAACAATGCATTTTAGCATTTGGCTACAAAATCCTATGTCAGTCATTTGTTCAATGCATATATTGCTTCCAGTAAGGTATCAACTCAACCCTATCAGAATATCATCCATGTGTTGTTCCCTTAAGTGAGTTTTCAAAACTATTTAAAAAGTCTATCAGGCTAACAGTTTTTGGTTGATATAGCTACGTGTACTACTGGCAAATTATTCTTCAAAATAAAATGGATGCTCTGGTCTAAAACAGGCAATATCCCATGTGGGTACATCAAATAGCTATAAGATATTGGATAGTGGAATTATCACAGCCACAGTAGGAAACAAAGGTCAACCAATTCAAGAACAGACATCAGGTCTTGGAAGAAGTCTGTCCCTTCAGTATGAAAGAAGTCCGATAATCATCTTAAAATAATGTGTTTGGCTGATGTCTTGGGTGGATGAGATCATATCAAATGTTCAGCATTGGCTTGTACTGTTTACAGACCAGTCACTAGTAAGAATAATTATATGAGTCTTGGTGATAGGGATCCCAGCTTTTGTGCAAACATTCATTCCTTTTCTCCTTGTCAACATGATTACTTTTTATGTGTCAATCATGCAAGCATTGGGGTGGCTGACAGTAGATGCTAGGTTCCATCCAAGAGAAACATGTATCTTAAAGGGACCAAATTTCAGACTGTCTCAGTGGATACACCGTAGAGGGCATTGCAAGGCTGAAAGATATCGTAACTCTGTACCGACTCCCTTAGATTCACCCTCATGTCTATTCCAGGCTGCATTATCTTCAAAATCATTGAGGATTGCTCTTCACAAGACCATATTAATAAGACAATTCTTTGCTATGTAAATTTTGAATCCAGGGAATCTTTTCTTTGATAATTAATTAATGATCAAACATATTATACACATTTCTGCATACTGGAAGGATTTCACATCATCATCACATGTACACACATTTCAGTAAAAAACTTTCTATGTGCACTTGTCAATACTGCATGCCTGACCCATAAAGGTGTTTTGATTCTTTGAATACTCCCATTTTGTAGTTGGTCAACTTAGAGTCAATGAATATCAACATAGAAAGGAAAAAGAAAAGGCTCACATGTCATCCGAAAATAGTTTATTGAAGCACCCAGTCTGCCATGGCATAGTGGTATTCTATCTTTTACATGAAAAATAGTAGATATCCCAATATGGGACATTTTTCCATAAATTCAAAGCCTGAATCAAAGTCACTGACTATTTGGGGATCCTGATTCAAAGGATTCTCTAAATGCCTAGGTCTGCTTTGCTGTCAGTAGGTTTAAACTATATGTTGGTAGTATCCAATAGGTGGTTGCATTTGTTAACCTCAGCACCAACTATGCACAGCCAGAAGTAGATCTTAGTGAGCAGAAGTCCATGTTCTCCTAGCTCTAGCCGGTACTCCTCTTCAAGACCCTTGTGATAATTTATACATCCTACCTCCCCTGATTCCCAAGTATTAGATTAGTGCCAATTGCTTAGCAATTTGTTCTATCACTTGCAGAACTACGAGTTGGCAGATTAACACCAGCCTCTCCACTTAGATATATAGACTGTGGAAATAAATTGTTAATAAACGGTAGAGTCCATCATGTAGAAACTTGGAAAGAGCTGGTCCTCTAATGAGACTCAATGCTGTCAAGCTGCTGGTTGAGCCTGAACCCCCTAGATTGCCACCATTGCTGCCTGGACACATCATCCTATTGACCATAGAAACACATCCATCCCACAGACCAAACATGAGGTAAAGCTTGCTGTGTTTCTGATGCAGAGGCCACCACTGGGACTTCTGCCACAAGATGTGTTTTTCTCAGTGAGCAGGCTGCCTTGCATTGGGCCTTGCCTCTCCCTCTCTGGCTTATTGACTGCATCATCTCTTAGCACCCATTCGTGACTATAGGAGATTGATCTCTACTTTTGACCTTTTTTCAAGATATCAGCATTTCTTTCCTCATGTCCTCACTCATGTTCTAGACATAAAAGAAATGACATCTTGGAGGTACAAATGAAAAATGATCACTGTAGTTTGGGCAAAATAGAAGAAGAGGGAGAGAGGGCTTACCAGCAGCAACATTACAGGCAGATAAGAGAAATAATTTCTAGTGCTATAAAATATAGAAGAGTAAATGCAGTTAACAATTTGCTGTATATCTCACAGTAACTAAAAGAGAGGATTTTTTTTAATGTTCCCAACATATAGTCATAACAAATGATAGAATGTAGATATACTAGCTGCCCTGATTTGACCACTATACATTGTATTCTTATATTAAAAAGTCACTTCATACCCCATGTGTATGTACAATAATTACATGTCCTTTAAAAAAAAATGAAAAGAAATATCAGTATCCTCCCAACAAAAGGGGGGGGGGCAACAGAATTTCTCTTTCAGTGTGATTAACCAAGTTCAGACACACTGTTATGACTTTTAAAACTTATCTTTAAGTGTTTGGCTTCACAGATCAATTTTAGTCTGACTATATTTTACCTATTATCACAAAAGCAACTCAACAATGAGTTGGCAGTTGATATAGTCTATGAAACGTGCATGTTTTCTGCCACCCACAGGCATATGGTTATTGATAACCATTGGAACAACCTCATCAAATATCAACTCATTCTAGTAATATCCACAATATCCAAGAAGTGGAATCAACTTACTTGTCCACCAACAGAAAAATGAATAAATAAAGAAAATGTGATACACACACATACACACACACAGAATTACTGTTTAGCCAATAAAAACAATGAAATCCTGGGTCAGCAGGTGGTGTAGAGTTTACGATGGCTGGATCTCACATGGCCAACTAAGCTGATGGAGTCCTAGAGCTGGAAGCTTAAAAAACATACCATGTATGTATGCATGCATGCCCAAAATTCTGAAAAAAGAATGGAGAAGAACCATTGTGGTGTGGCCATCTCCTCTACCCCAGGAGTGATTTTCTTCCTTCCCTCTCTATCTCTGTCTCTCTCTGGTGAGCATATCTACCCTGAGGTAAACAACCAAAATTGAAATTCTGCCAGTTTAAACTACATGAATGAGCCTGAAACACATTATATTGAGTGAGATAAGCTACACATGAAAAAAGAAAAATCATAAATCTCAGTCACATGTGGTAACAAAAAAAGGTTGACCTCATAAAAGTAATGGGTAGAATAGTGATTTTTAAAGGTTGAGGTGGGAATAAGGATTGCTGGATACAAAATCAGCCAGGTAAGTGGAAAGTATTCCAGTGTTTTATAGTACAATGGGATAACTATAGTTAACAATAGTTTATGACATATATCAAAATGTTGAATATTGAGGGACCAGAAGATGGCATAATGGCTACGTCGCTGGACTCCCGTGTAGTAGACCATGGTTGAAGTCCCAGACACAGTGGCTTAAACTCATGCCAGGTGCATATGTACATGCCCAAGATCCCGAGAGCAGAATGGAGGAGAAAGGATTGCTGCACGGCCATCCCCCCTAGGGGGTAATTTCTCACTTTCTGTCTCTCTGTCTCTCTCTGTCTTTCCAGTGAGCGCACACGCCCTATAGCAAAAACCTCTCCAAAAAAATATAGACTGAATATTGTACATTCTCAGCACAAACATATGAGATGATGATTATGTAATCAACCTGATTTGATCATTATACATTGTATTCATGCACTAACAAAACACACTGTACCCCATAAATAGGTACAACTATTATGTGTCAATTAAAATAATAATAATGATAAAGAATTTACAAATAACAGAAGTAAAATTATGGAATATTTAGACTATGTACTAATATATACTTGTTAAAATGATAACATACATTTGCAGCTATTGACATAGAAAAATGTCTAGAGTATACTGTTGTATTAAAAAGTAGGTTATTAAAATGTAGGTTATAAATTTTAAAATATCAATTCACAAAGATCTCTGACTAAGAATTTCTCCCTTCTACCTGTTCTGTGCATCTTACCAAGGCAATTTGTGCACCAAATATTCTGTTTCAAGAAAACAATCATCTCCTCTGAGCTGTTTCTTAGGTTGCGATCTTGACAAAAGAGGTTGGGGAGGTGCATATAAAACTACTTTGAACCACTTTTTGGCACAATGTGTCACAACAACCAGGCTCCATTCGATATCCTGTTAACCTTAGCCCTTGAATGATGGGGTTTCCATCTCATGACTTCAACATATGCATATTACACTTTCTGTACCGGGTAGCATGTGTACCCCTGCAACTCTATTACACATGGGAAAACCATGTGTTTACTTGCCTCTGTTTTGAGAAGTATTCACTCCTTGAAGGTTATGACAGGAAAAAGAAACCAGGTGTTTAATGTAACACCACCAGTAGAATATATAACCCTCATATAGCTATTGAGCTCCCTCCAAAATCAATATAAACTTGGTTAGACAGGAGAACTTCCCAGAGAGCTAACAGACTCATCATTTATGGGCGTGCAGTTGGCAATTATCCCTACAATAGGAGTCATTGAAATAGAAAAATCAGTATGTATTTTCTCCCTTATTTTAGTTGATGTAATTGATAACATCACCTCAGCAGTAGAAAACATTAAGTCGATCTCAACTTATTTACCAGGGTTGTGATGAATGATACAATTGCTACAGACTACACTTGCAGACCAAGGTGACATCACTGTAATTTCTTACATAGTCTATAGTCCATGGATTGCCCTCTGATCAACTGATATGGCCCATAAGGAGACAAGGAAAAGTCCACCTGGATCCTAAAATGAATCTTATTGTGAATGGCTTTTTCTCAGCTGAGTCCAGGATGCTGGGAGATTTGCATGAAGTCAACACTACAGGGTGACTCTACTCTTCTACTTAGTAGTCTGTAGATAGTCAACTTAATTAAATGCTCTAAGAAAAATTGAGTAGATTTGTCCCCAGCCCCTTTTGGATATATTTTTCAGTTTGACTAATAAAATGCCATATGCATGGGAAAAAAATCCTCAGAAGCCAAGACTGTAAAAATGAAGTATGAATATTCTTGAAAGATAATTATCCATGGGTTTCTCAAGTTTCCTAATACCTTGCAAACAAGCATTGACTAGCATTATTTTAAACTCTTTTTTTCCCCAAAGATGCTTGTATAGTGGAAAGCCTGGGAAAAAACGAGATAATATCTTCATGTAGAGCAAAATATGTGTATTTGTATAAATATAATAAAAATATCTTTCTCCAGGGAAAAGACCAGGCAAGTTTACTGACCATTTCAAAGGTTTAGATTGCCTGTGCTTGAGGTTTCTCTCCAGTAGTAAAACCTATTGCTTTTCCAGGTATCATCTGATCCTCTTCTGTTTCCTGTGGAAATTTGGCATGAAGAAAGCTGCAAAATTGTTAATATTCTATTACTATTAATGATGTTATTGTTTCTTATCAGTCTCACTTCTCTGTCAGTGAAACTGTAATTGTTTAACTTATACCCTTGCAATAGGATCATGGTCACTCTGCAGTCCCTTCTCTTCCATTTCTCCATCCTGTTTGGATTTGGCATATGTGGGTACACGTGCCTGGCTTGTTTCAAGTTGTTGGGGCCAGGAATTTGAACCTTGGCTTTCCACATTGTATCTAGCTCCTTTAACCACTAGATCATAAGGTTAACCAGTCTTATTTATCATTTTTAACACTACAACATCCACCCTTTTTTTAGAAATCTTCTTAGAAAACAAGATATTTTTAAGAAGAAAATTAAATTATATTTTGAGTAACAACTATAATTGTAAAGAAAAGATGGTCAAATGGATTTATACAATGTAAACTCATTAAATCAAGGATCCAGGAAAACCAAGCTGACGTATTCACTTTGTGAAGATTATTCCAAGTTTTGCTGGGATATTACTATCTTTGATCTAGACAGTTACCAGTTCTTAGAAACCTACAGGAATGATTAAATGCTTAAACAGGTTTGTCAGAGAGTGAGGTCTTTTTTTCAAGAGAGATCTTTTACTATAGTTCATGTGTGCTCACTAGAGAGACAGAGGGAGAAAGAGAAAAATTATACCCTAGAGGGTATGACCATGCTGCAATCCCTTCTCTCCAGTCTCCTCCCAGGATCTTGGGCACACATGCACACATGTCTGAATGAGCTTTAAGCCACCAGGTCAAGGACTCGAACCACTGTCAGCCATGTGGGAGTCCAATGACGTGACCATTATACCATGCCAAGAGAGTGAGATCTTCTTGCAGATGCAGTAACAGTCAAAAACAATATTTTTCAAATCAAATGTCGAAGTAAAAATCTATCCTTTTTTAAATTTCATTACTCACTGATGTAACATTTCTTGCTAAAGTCAGATAATGTAGTATTAATTTCCTAAGTTTACTTTGAAAAATTTTGGGGCACATTTCATTTTTAATTAGGGAAGAAGGACCTTTCTTGATTAGTTTCTATTCACAAAGCCACTTTACTATATGAAATAATACCAAATTTTCAGGAGGAAATGCCCTCATTTAAACAAATTATTATTATGGCTTAATTTAGGTATAAAGAGATAAAAACAATTTATTTATTGAACTATCTTTTTGTATATGAACATTATGATCTAATTGCAATACAAATTTCAATTTTGTCTATATTCATAGCATACTTAATATAACATGCTAATTTTTTTTGGAGATTTTTTTTTTTTTTGCTATATGGTGTGTGCACTCACTGGAGAGACAGAGAGAGACAGAGAACAGAAGTGGAGAAATCTCTCCCCGGGGGGATGGCCACGCCACAGTACCTTCTCCTCTCTCTTCTTTGGATCTGATCTTGGGCACGCACGCACGCGCACCTGGTATGAGTTTAAGCCACCAGGTCCAGGCCTCGAACCATGGTCGACTACGTGGGAGTCCAGTGAAATAGCCATTACGCTAACTGCTGGTCCCAACATGCCAGTTTTGACAGAGAATAAGCTAAATTATTTTCTTTTATGCAAAATATTGCTTGTAGTTTTAAAGACGTGGACTTTTAAACATGCTCGGATATGTTAAATGTTTCAGAGTAACTTTTGTATTAAGTTAGCTTTCATTCTTTTTTAGTAGGTATACATATATTTTTTTGGTTACCAAGATTTTCAGTACTTTGAACATTAGAAATAAATGCATTATGGGACCAGCAGTTAGCGTAATGGCTATGTAACTGGACTCCCACGTAGTCGACCACGGTTCACGTCCCGGACCCGGTGGCTTAAAAAACTCACAACGAAGGCGTGGTGGTGCCCGCCCTATGGCAAAAAGCTAACGCCGGGCGGCACGTGTGCATGTGTGCCCAAGATCCTGAGAGGAGAATGGAGGAGAAGGGGTTGCGACGTGGCCATCCCCCTTGGGGAGTGATATCTCGCTTTCTGTCTCTCTGTCTCTCTCTGTCTGTCTGGCGAGCACACACACCCTATAGCGAAAAACCTCTCCAAATAAATAAATAAATAAATGCATTATGTGACATTGAATTAGTCAGAGTCTTGGAAAAAACACAAATGAATCTCTAAATTGGTGTAATTCTTTACATAAAACAGATGGAACACTAAATCAATCTACTTAAAGAAATTTTAATAAAGAGATCATTTAGAAATGTGTGAAAACAATGCAGCATGATAAAGCACACTGACGTTAACAACAGCAGAGAAAGATTAATAATCCTCAATCCAAAGGTATAAAAGGAGGGATCAATTACCAGGACTTGGCGAGAACTCAAATTCAGTTTGTTGGATGAAACCATCCAACAGGAGCTGTGGCCTTCCACAGTGGTAGAGGACTCCTGACAAACCATTGTGTGATCGTGGAGGATCCAAAGCAATTGCTACTCTGACATTGCAATCTGCCCATGTTCTGAGCTAGTAACAACATTTCCTATTAGCTATGCTCAGGCTAGAGCCAGAGGACAAGAAGGTAGAAGGCTGACTGATCTGTTTCACAGGGATCAAAATTCTGGAGCACAAAATAAGAAGAGAGGATTACAATGGGTCTGCAGGAGCACTCAGAAAATGTTCAGAATAAACACAGGTAGAGAGTGGAAAATCGGTAAACAAGAGTCTTCTTTTACTAAAGACTTAACAAATATCAAACTCCCAAAATGAAGAACAAGGAAAATGAGAAATATTCTATCTGAAGGCATCAGAAAGTTACCAAAGCAACAGAAGTAGGAGGGAATAAACCCCTAAGGCAGGGGTTCACAAACTTTTTCATAATGGACCAGATAAAAGTATTGCAGGATTGCAGATTATACACTTTGCGTTGTCAATAGTGCTCTGTACCTGTAGCAAAAGCAACTGTAGACACTACATAAATCTATGAATATGGTTGTTTTTCAGTAAAACTTTATTTATAAACATAGGTGGCAGCCCCACAGCCAGAGTTTGCCATCCTTAGTGTAGAGAGAAGAATGTCAGAGTGTTAAGCTAACATATGCAGCCACATTTACTTCTGGGTTATTTGCTGATTCTGGGTTTTAAAGAAAGAAGCTGAGAGGGGACCAGCAGTTAGCATAATGGCTATGTCACTGGACTCCCACGCAGTCGACCACAGTTCGAGCCCGGACCCTGTGGCTTAAACTCACGCCTGGCGCGTGTGCGTGCATGCCCAAGATCCCGAGAGAATGGAGGAGAAGGGATTGTGGCGTGGCCATCCTCCCTGGGTGATCTCTCACTTTCTGTCTCTCTGTCTCTCTCTGTCTTTCTGGTGAGTACATGCGCCCTATAGAAAAAAAAAAACTGTCTAAAGAAAGAAGCTGAGAAACGTGGCATTGTCATTGTCAGGAGTAGGAGATTGTGGCAAGGGACAGGAAGAAAAATAGTAATACAGGCTGAACAGGAGATAATCTCAAACAATGAATTTTTCCCTCAAGGCATTTATTAATGTTCAGGGTTATGTAGAGTAGGGGGCTAAATTACTAAATGAAATTTAAAGAAGGATTTTATGCCATTTTTCTAGTTTTCAATGAAAACTATTAAAATGTCAGACCCATTTAGAGAAAAAACACAGCAAACTAATAGGCTTTATATTGAAACCCTGGTATATCAAGCCCTATAAACCACAGTCAGTCTTTCAGAGTTGAAATTCAGCTTCAAATTAGCTTATTATGCAGTGGATTTAAGTGAGAAAATCATAATCTCTATCCTCATTAATTTATAACACATAACATTGAGTTGAAAATAGGCATACTAAGGAAAAGTATTGCAAAACTAAAAAGTAGGAACCAGCCGTTGGCATAATGGCTATGTTGCTGGACTACCAGGGAGTCGACCATGGTTCGAGTCCCAGACCCGGTGGCTTAAAACTCACGCCGGACGTGTGTGTGTGCATGCCCAAGATCCCGAGAGGAGAATGGAGGAGAAGGGATTGTGGCATGGCCATCCCCCCTGGGGGGTGATTTCTTGCTTTCTGTCTCTCTGTCTCTCCCTGTCTTTCTGGCAAGCACACATACCCTATAGCAAAAATAAATAAATAAATAAATAAATAAAATAAAAAAATAAACACTGTGTAATTTGGAAGTAAAGTCATCGGAACCTGGGCTTTCATTTGTTGGGAGACTATTTATTACTGATTCAACTTCACTGCTTGTTATTTGTCTATTTCAGCTTTCTATTTCTTCCTAGTTCAATCTTGGCAAGTTATATGTGTCCAAAAATGTACCCATCTCATCTAGGCTTTCTTCTTTGTTAGTGTATAATCACTCGTCGTATTCTCTCATGATTTTTTGTAATATCACATGCTTTTTTGCTTATTTGATTTATCTGGTTCCCTTCTCTATTCTTCTTGATTAATATAGCTAATGGTGTGCCAATTTTGTTTATTTTTTTCAAACAACCGGCTTTGGATTTTATTTATTTTCTGTATGACTCTTTTGTTCTTTTTTGCCTTAAGTTGCTGGAGATAAACAGGGAGAGAAAGGGATAGTGAGAAATCATCCCCCAGGGGGATGGCTTTGCTGCAATCCCTTCTCTTCCATTCTCCTCCTGGGATCTTGGTATGCATGTACACACATTCTGCATGAGTTTTAAGCCACCAGGTTCAGGACTTGAACCATGGTCATCCATGTTTAAGTCCAGTAACATAATTGCTAAGCCATCTACTGACCCCTCATTCTTTTTTTATTTTATTTATTTCTACTCAAATCTTTATCATATTTTTACCACTGTTACTTTTTTTTCTTGTTATTGTTACTTTTTCAGTCCCCCCTGATATGTTAGGTTGTCTATTTGCTGCCTTTTTTTTCTTGTAGGCACTAATTGCTATGGACTTCCCTCTTCTGACTGCTTTTGTTGTGTCCTATTGGCTATAAAAACTCATTCATTCATTATTGTTGGTTTCAATGAATCTTTTTATTTCAGTCTTAATTTCTTCAGTTGGTTGTGAAGTCATCCCGTAATAGGTTGTTTGGTTTCCATGTATTTGTATATTTTTGAAGATTCTTTCTGTATTTGATTTCATGTTTGATTGTGTTGCAGTCTATCTTTCCCTTTAGATCTAGCATCTCTCTTTCATGTATTTGGGTTCTTCAGTGTTGGATGTACAGATATTTTTAACTGTAATATCTTTTTGGTGAATTAGCCCTTTCAGTACTATATAGTCTCCATCTTTGGTCTTCTTACAGTTTTCTTGCAGCCTTTCATCTTCAGTTTATGTATGTTTCTGTCAATGAGGTATGTTTCTTATGAACAGCACATTGAGGGATCTTGTTTTTGTTTTCTGTTTTATTTTATACATTCAATAAGTACACATAAATATATGCTGTTCTTTTTTTAATCCATTCAGTCAGTCTGTTTCTTCTATTTGGACAATTTAATCCATTAACATTCAATGTTATTATCAATATTTGCAATATTTGCAGACTTTTCCCTGTAATTTTGTTTGCCATTTTCTTTCTTTCTTTTTTTGTTGTTGTTCTCTTATTTCCATTTATCTCTCTTTAGTTTTCCTGATATATTACTCTCTTCAATATTTCTTAAAAAAACTGGTCTAGTGTTGGTGAATTATTTCAGTTTTTGTTTGTCTGAGAATGAATTGTTTTTGTTCCCATTTGAAGGATAATCTTCCTGGGTATAATATTCTTGGTTGAAATTGTTTGTCTTTTAATTTTTTAATATGTCTTCTCGTTCTTTTCTTCTATGCATTGTTTCAGTTGAGAAGTCTGATGTCATTCTAGTGGGATAACCTTAAAAGTAATTTGAAGGCTTCTCTTTTGCTATTTATATAACTTCTCTTTATCTATGATTTTTACCAATCTGGGTGCAATATGCCATGGGAGAATGCTTTTATGTTGATTATATTTGGAGTTCTTTTTTATTTCTTGGTTCTGAATTTCTTCTTGCTTCTCTAAATTTGGAAAGCTTTCAGATAGTATTTCATTGAAGAGGTTTTCCATGTCTTTACCAGCTTCCTCACCTTCTGTAATACCCATTACATGAATATTTGGTCATTTCATGGTGTCTAAAATTTCCCATATGTTATCCTCATTTTGGGGGGTCTATTTTTTTTTATTCTTTTTGATAATTTGGCCTAGATTAGAGACCTTGTCCACAATGTCATAATTTTTCTTCTATATGGTCCAATCTGCTCTTAATGATTTCAAGAGATATTTTAATTTTTTTAAGAGACAGATTTTTGCTATAGGGCACACGTGCTCACCAGAGAGACAGAAAGTAAGAAATCACCCCTTGGGGGGATGGCCACATTTCAAGTCCTTCTCCTCCATTCTCCCCTCAGGGTCTTGGGCATGCATGCACATGTGCCCAGAGTGAGTTTTAAGCCACCAAGTCCAGGACTTGAACCATGGTAAACTATGTGGGAGTCCAGTGATGTAACCATTATCCCATCTGCTGATCCCTCAAGAAATATTTTAATTTCTTGTATTTCATTCTTTATTTCCAGGAGCTCTGTTTGATTATCTTTTAGGGTGTTTATCTCTTTATGTAATTCCTCTTTCATGTTCAAGGATTATCTCATTTCCTGGAATTGATTGTCTTCTCTTGCATCTCACTGAGTTTTGTCACAATGAATGTTCAGAACTCTTTTCCTCACATTTATGTGAATTATTTCATATTCTCCATTGATGGTGAGGGGTCACTGTGTTCCTTCAAAGGAGAGTTATTTCCTTGTTTTCTCATGTTTCTTCTGTATCTGCACTGGTTTTTGGTCATCTGATGCAGTATTCACTGCTTCCTATTTGTTGGAAAATATTCAGTAGTATTGGAGGAGGGAATATCATCCTTAGATGCTAGGTGTGATTCTATTAGAGGGTTGTGTCATCCAGATCAGAGCAGATAAAGTTTATATAGGTAGCTTCATATGGTTGACTCCTCTACCAAACTTTCAGCTTCTGATGTGTGGGGACACGTTTAAGAGAGAGAGTCTGAGGTGTGGGGACATGTGCTGAGCAAACACCACATGCTCTTTTGGGGTTTGGCAGAACCTTGTAACTTGTCTTTCCCTGACCTTGGCTGCAGACAGAGCAAGGGTGGAAATTACTAGGGGCGTTCCAACAGACACATCTGATGGACTTCAAGAAACATCTTGACCCCAAATAGTAAAATCCAATCCCTGCTCTGCATCTGAAAGGTTCTTTAGACTTCTCTGGGTGTGGTGCACTCCTTATAGAGAAGTTCTTTAGCTCCTTCCCCACACCTAACAGCTAGTTCTCTGCATTAGAAAAGAAGATGAGTTTTTCTCTTGATGGAATTATCACCAAGGGAAACACCTTGCCCTGGGTATGACTAATCCTTTATAGATTTGTTAACTGCTTCTTATTGTCTGTAACCTGGCAACTAATCCATGAAGTGTCATGAAACATACATGTGTAACGTCTCCTTGTACTAGAAATAAAGACATCCAGTTCATCTGGGCGGCACAAGTTGCTTGGGCTACCTAGGCTCAGGCTGCCTGTGTCCGTTTCTACTCTATCCTTTTGTCTCATTCTTTCCAGTTCCCAGGTCCTGGCAAGATGGAGGACTTTCTCTTTCTCGTCCTCTTTTTCTTCCTCACCAGCAGCCCTCTGATCATGATTCAGCCAGACCAAAGCCCTGGGGTGGACGCCGACACTGATGAGCTTGGGATGAGCTACAGACATATGACTTAGTGAAGAAGCTCAGGCGTGGACTGGAGGGCCTCCAGTTCTGATAGCAAACCTGGGAGAGTAGAACAAAAACTCATGAGGAGAGGCCTTCTGGAAATGAAACCAAAATGTCCCAATGAACAGTTGGGCCTTAGAAGCAGGCCATGTGGTTGCACAGTCTATGAGCTCAAATTCCAAATGCAAACTTGGGTAGATTGGGTGGCACTAATGACAAAAGTCCTGCTTGAAGGAGAACCAAAGTCTTCCTTGTGGATGGTTGAGGCTTGAGAAGCAGGTCACAAGACAGCACAGCCTATGTCCCCAGAGTTCCAAATGCAAACTTGAAGAATGGAGTGTCACTCACAATGAGAGGCCTCCTGGAACCAGAACCAAGGCTTTCCTGTGAAAAGTTGGGGCCTGAAAAGCAGACCATGCATCAGCACAGCCAATTTGCCCTAAATTCCAAATTGGCAAATTAGTTTAATATAATGGAAAGATTCCTTAGAAAACACAACTTAAGAAATCAAACAAGAAGAAATTAAAAATATGATTAATCTCATATATTATGAGAGGCCTCCTGGAACCAGAACCAAGGCTTTCCTGTGAAAAGTTGGGGCCTGAAAAGCAGACCATGCATCAGCACAGCCAATTTGCCCTAAATTCCAAATTGGCAAATTAGTTTAATATAATGGAAAGATTCCTTAGAAAACACAACTTAAGAAATCAAACAAGAAGAAATTAAAAATATGATTAATCTCATATATTTTAAAGAAATAAAATATAATATTATGTGTAAATAATACAGTGGGCATTACCTATATCTAGGTATTTATATAAATTTTAAATAAAATAAATGTAAAAATCAGTTTTTAAAAAATTCTTTGTCTAATTTTTTATTTTTTATTTTTATTTTTGGAGAGGTTTTTGCTATAGGGCACATGTACTTGCCAGAAAGAGAGAGACAGAGAGAGAGAAAGCGAGAAATTACCCCCTGGGGGGATGACAATGCCGCAGTCCGTTCTACTCCATTCTCTTCTCGAGGTCTTGAGCATGTACCTTCATGCGTCTGGCATGAGTTTAAGCCACTGGGTGCAATACTTGAACCGCGGTCGACTACATGGGAGTCCAGCGACATAGCCATTATGCCAACTGCTGGTACCCTATTTTTTATTATTGAGTTTAAGTATTATTTGCCTACTTTAGATGACAGTTCTTTATCAGATATGTCTTTTAATGACATTTTCGTCCAGTATGTGGCATGTCTTTTCATTCTCTTTTTTTTTTTTTTGAGAGGTTTTTGCTATAGGGCGCATGCGCTCGCCAGACAGACAGAGAGAGACAGAGAGATAGAAAGTGAGAAATCGCCCCCCAGAGGGGATGGTTACGCCGCAATCCCTTCTCCTCCATTCTCCTCTCGGGATCTTGGGCACACACGCACACATGCCCAGCGTGAGTTTTAAGCCACCGAGTCCGGGACGCGAACCGCGGTCGACTACGTGGGAGTCCAGCGACATAGCCATTACGCTAACTGCTGGTTCCTGTCTTTTCATTCTCTTAACAAAGTATTTTGCAGAGCAGAAATATTTCATTTTAATGATGCTTATCAATTTCTTCATGGGTTGTGACTTTGATATCATATCTAAAAAGTAACTGCAAGGGACCAGAAGATGGAGTAATGGTTACATCACTGGACTCCCACATAGTTAACCACAGTTTGAATCCCAGACCTCGTGGGTTAAAATTCATGCCAGGCACATGTGCATGCATGCCCAAGATGCACGCTCCTGAGGCGTGATTTCTTGCTTCTGTCTCTCTGTCTCTCCAGCGAGTGCATACATTCTATAGTAAGAATCTCTCTTAAAAAAATAAACTGCAAAACCCAGGGTGATCTAGTTTTTCTATGCTATCTCCCCGGAGATTTTTTTGTTATGTGTTTTACATTTAGGTCTGTGTTTAATGATTAGTTAATTTTTCTGAGGGTATGAGGTTTGTACCTCCATTTAAAAAAATTATTTTTTCCACGTGGATATACACTTGTTTCTGCACAATTTGTTGAAAAGAATATCTTTTCTATATTATGTTACCTTTGTTTCTTCATCAAACATCAGTTGACTATGTTTGTGTGGTCCAATCCTGAGCTTTATTTTGTTCCATTAATATATCAATCTATTCTTTCACCAATACCGCACATATTTGATATGGATATGAATGTCAGTTTTTCTAGCACCTGTTGTTGAAGTCTATTTTTGGAGACAGCAGGAGATGTAGAGGTTGGGGTGTAGGACTCCCAAGTGATCAATGGTGGTTCAAGTGCTGGAGTCAGTGGCTTCAAACTCATGCCAGGCATTTATGCATGCGTGCCCAGCATCCCAATAGGAGACTAGAGGGGAAAGGATTGTGATGTGGCCATTCCTCTTGGTGGTGGGGGAGAGGTGATTTCTCTCTGTCTGTCTCTCTGTCTTTCCAGTGAGCACATGTGCCTTATAGAAAAACTCTCTCTCTCAAAAAAAAAAAAGAAAGTCTTTGCTTCATTGTGTTGCTTTTGCTCCTTTGTGGAATGTCAGTTAACTGTATTTATGCAGATCTATTTGTGGTCTTTCTCTTTTGTTCCATTGATCTGTTTGCTGTTATTTTGCCAATACCATACTGCCTATTATAAGTCTTGAGATTGAGTGGTACCAGTCTTCCAAGTTTTTCTTGTTCAATATTTTATTGACTAGTCTGTATCTTGTGTCTCTACATATAAACTGTAAATTTTTCACTATCTATAAAAAAAATCAAAAATAATTTTTGGAGTTTTCTCTTGGGCAGCATTAAATCCATAGATTAAGTTGGTAAGAACTGACATCTTGACATTATTGAATCTTCATATCCATGAACATAGGCTATATTTTCATCTATTTAATTCCTCTGAGTTTTTGTTGATCAGAGTTTTGTAATTTGCTTCATATAGCTGGAAACTTCAAAAATTCATGGAAAAGATGGATTGGAGTAAAAGTATTTTGACACGAAATATTTTTAATTCAAGCATAGTTTGTTTATAATGCACATTTTTCTTAAATTTTTTTAAGACTCCCTCACATAATTGTACATATATTGTTAAAGTTATATTGAAGTATTTAAATCCTAAGGGTGCTAATGTAAGTGATACTTTTGCTTTAACTTTAAATTCGATATGTTCACTCCTGGTATATAGAGAAAGTTCTGTGGTTTCAACAGAAATATAGAAAAATAGAAAATGGAACAGAATAGACTTTAGAAATTGACCTCACATGTAAATTAACTTGATTTATAACAAAGATATACCTATGTTGCACTACCTAGGTAAAAGATGTTCTTTTTAATTAAATAAGGTTCGGGCAATTGGGAACAAAAAGAACTTTGACCTCTACTTCATAACATGTACAACTATCAGTTCCTGATGTATTTTTAGTCTAAATGCAAAAGATCTAACAATTGTTTCTATATAAAATAGTATTGTAATATCTTCATTAACTAGGGTGGGCAAAGATATATTTAACAGGACACAAAATGTGCTAAGGATAAAGGAGAAAAAGATGAGTAAGACTATATTAATTTAAGAACTGCTGCTCATCAAAATTATATTGAAGAAGATAAACGGGCAAGGTATAGACAGAAGTTATTTACAATTTAATTCATGTATCTGACAAATGGCCCATAGCCACAATATATAAAAAATTATAATTTAAAAAATGGGTATTCAAATAGAAAAAAAGAAGAGAGAACAAAGGGCCAGCACTCCCATGTAGTCAACTGCGGTTTGAGTCCCAGACTCAGAGACTTAAAACTCTCACTGGGTGCCTGTGCATGCATGCCCAAAATCTCAAGAGGAGAACAGAGTAGAAGGGATTGTGGCATGAACATGCTCCCTGGGGGGTGATTTCTCACTTTCTGTCTCTCTGGCAAACTAATGCACCCTATAGCAAAAATCTATCTATCTATCTATCTATCTATCTATCTATCTATCTATCTATACATGTTTAAAAAGAAAGAAAGAAAAAGAAAAAAAATTATTCAAGGCATGTGTGTGTGTGCATGCCCAAGATCCTAGGAGGAGAATGGAGGAGAAGAGATTGCAGTGTGGCTATCCTCTTGGGAGATGATTTCTCACTTTCCCTCTTACTGTCTCTTTCTTGGCTTTCTCTCTCTGACAAGCATATGCACCTTAAGGCAAAAAACACGTAAAAATAAAAAAGAACAAAATACTCAAATGGCCATGGCAGAAGAAGGTGTGATATGATCAACATGAAACTATATTCAGCTGCATTTGTCTTTAGAGGATTGCAAAGCAGAATGTCACACTCACCATAACCGCTAGGATGGAAAAAAGTTAATTGACAATACCAAGTGTTGATTGTTAAGGTATTTCAACTTGAACTATCACACATTTCTAAAGAAGTTTGAATTGGTATTCTCAGTTCAGAAAGCTGTTTGTATAGGGATAGAATATGTGTATATCTACTAAAGGTAAAAATATGCATGTTCTATCACTATACATCTTTCCTTCTAGATGAATACTAAACATAAATGCACGCTTATGTTAAAAATATTTGAAGTAATACTCATAGTATTATTATTCAGACAGCTTAAAACTAAATACAACTCAAACTTGCATCAAAAGTAGAATAAAGAAAATAGCAGCTTACAAGTAAAATTGTATACATTAACATGAATGAATGGAGTACAACTATGTACAATAGTTTTCATGAATCTCACAAAATTAATTTGGGTGAAAGAAATGTTGAATAAAAGAAACTCAAAATATATATGCACGTACTCAAATTATACATACATTCATATGTAGATGCACATGCATGCAATATATGATATATGTGTGTATATAATTTTATCTAAAGTTCAATACAGGCAAAATTAGTGTATATATAGAGAAGTCTGTATAATGGTCCTGTATAATGGTCACTGTTGGGTCAGGGAACAAGGACAGAAAGCAATTGTAAGAGAGCATGAGTCAAATTATTGGGTGTTCCTAATGTTTTTGGTCTAGGTGATAGCCATATAGGAGTTTTCTATTTTTTTGAGTTTATTTATTTTATTTCCTTCATGTGAAAGAAAGAGAGAGAGAGAGAAGCACCATTAAGAGAGTCATATCATGCCCTATCTCCAATTACATCAGGCCATGATCTTTCTTCTACCCTACTTAAAGGACTATGTGTGTTTCAAATTGACCCAAGATCTGGATGCTGACCTTCAATGTGGCCCCAGCATTGCATCACCATAGATGAGCCTCAACTTTTAGAAAAATAAATGGGATACACATTTGTTCACTTTTATGAATTTATATTATACTTCAATAAAAAATTAACACAAAGAGGAAAAAATTAAATAAAAATTTTAAAACATACCATATATAACTGAAAAAGCTTTAGCATTACTCCTTTTTCACATAAATAGAGGTAGAAGTAAAGAGCATGACTAGTTCTCGTGTCTAATTTCCATAGATTTGGGTTTCTTTTTCTGAATAGATGTACGCATCTTTTAACTAAATGTTGATTGTAATTAATATTGTTGGTACGTCAAAGGTTTATATTTTTATCATATCTTTCAAAAGAATTTTCTATTATCTTTTATGAATCAGTATTGCCTAATATTTTAATGATTTATGAAAACAGAGTATACTGCATTATCCTGATATCTGACTAACATTTGAATAAGTAACTTTGTATTATAATAATCCAAATACATGTGCATATATGTGTGTATATTACATAAATGACTTATTCAAATTGTTTTATAGTACAGAATATTCATATTCTGTGCTTTTTAATTTCAGATCGATTGATAGATAGGTAGAAGTTTAGTTACTATTTCAAAGCATGACATAGTAACATTCCTTTGAAGCCCGAATAAGCTATCATTTTATTGCTTAAGTATTGGTGCAATTTGAACACTGAAATTTGGACTGGTAATAAGATGAAGTCAGATCTTCTTTTATGCATATTATCAGCACATGGGAAAGTCTAATGTAAAATGCATTGGTTTGGGTTCATAAGGGATTTAGTATATCTAATTATTACACTGATTTTACATATTTCAAGCCCCTTTATCTTACGAGTTCTCTTCTTAAGATCTTTATGTGCACTATAGGGAAAAGAAAACCCACTGACAAAATTCCACAAAATGTAAAGATAGAAGTTAATGTAATGTCTTACTCTACTGCACATACCAAGGGACCAGAATTCAGATGCTAGCATAACTCAGAGGAAATGTTCTACTCACAGTGCTACAGCACTCAAGAGAATGATACCAGTTGGACAAACTATAGCATGATTTAGAGAAACTTTGGGAAAAATATTTGTAAGGGATTTTTTTGTGTGATAGAGTTTTATAGAGATAAATACTTAGGATAATCTTAATAGAAAAGTAGAGTACCTTAACAGAAAAATAGAAAAATCCTAGGCAGAAATGAGCCTAGCACAAAACCTTACAAATAGTAAGAGATCAAGGGGAAAAATGATCTGAGCTGAGAGTATAATTAGCCCATATATTCTAGAAAACCACAGTTAATATAAATAGCAAGGAACTGAGTACTGTTAAGTTTGTGGATAATCAAGATTTGTTTTCCACTGTATAGGATTGGAGTTTCAGTTTCAGTTGTTGCAAAACACACTTGTGTTTTGCTGGCACAAAAACTGTTTTTTAACAGTTTGTATACTTTGAATCTACCAGGAAGAACTTTGTACAGTATTTCCTCACTTTATATGAACTATACTCAATACAGAATATTTAACAATTGTCTAACTCATTTTCGCTGTTCCAGTAGCTTTTTTATAAAACATACTGGAACTAAAAGGCAATGGTTTATTTTATCTTGCATTGCAGAATTTAGAAGCCTAATTATAAGCAATATTTTTTAACTTACTACCAGAACTTTTCCAAAATTAGTACTTCAGGACAAAATCCAAAGCAGGAGAGAAAGGGCACACCCATGAAACTCAAAATAACAGAACTTAATAGAGAATTAAGGAACATCATTAACTCCTAAGCTATAAAATAGAATAGCAAAAAGAGATAGAGGTTAAACCAATGAAGATGGGCAAGGGTTATAATTTCTCAAACTCAAGCCAAAGAAAGCTAAATGATAACAATACAGAATGTAGTAGTTGGAAACTTTTATGTTATATCTCCCTTCAAGGAAATTAGACTCTTCTTGTGGATAGAGCAGAAGCATTTCTCCTACAAGTATTTACCAAGCAGTGACAAGGCTGGATATGTAGCAACTTTTGTCCTAAAAGCCAGTAGGTTATCTCTTCTATGGAGTCAATTAAGTTATAGTCCTGATTTCTATTCCTAGAGCGTTGGCATTCAGATCTTGGGCTAACTGGATTGAGGATAGTTAGATATTGAGGCCTCTTAGGCAAAATGTATCTAAGCTTCTTAGAAGATACAGCCAAAACCAATTATTTAATTAATGCAAGACATAACATTTCCCCCTAAATTCAAAGGTGCTACAGTTGTACCAAGTTTCATCACTCAACTTTATTCCTAAGGTCTACAGATTGTAATTCTTAGGGTGAATGTACAGATTACAAAGCATCACTTTCAGACCCAGAGCCTCAGAAAAGGCATCCCCCTGAGGCCAGCAGGTGGATAGTGGTTAAAGCACTGGACTCCCACATGGCCAATCCTTGTTTGATAACCAGACTTGGTGGCTTGAAACCCATGCCGGTTTGTGTGTGTGGATACCCAAAATCCTGAGAGGAGAATGGAGAAGGGATTACAACATGGTCATTTCCCTGTGGGTGTGGTTTCTCACTCTCTCTCTCTCTCTCTTTCTCTGTGTGTGTGTGTGTGTGTGTGTCTCTGGCGAGTGCACACACCCTATAGCAAAAATTTCTACAAAAGAGAAAAAAAGGAAGAAAGAAAAGCATCCTTCCAATTAACTCTAATTATCATGACTTCCCCTCCCCTATTGCATTAAGAAAAAGCAAGCAAGTCATTGGCTGTGAGGTTCTCACCCTATAAATTATTTTCATCTACATCTTGAAGTTGCTTTTTCAATCGAATAGAATAGGCTACGAGTTTAGGTACAGGCCAACTTCATCTCAATTTTTTTAAATATCACAATATTTTAATTATAAGAAAGGAACTTGTAAACATTTTGCCAAAGAAATGTTTGAAACTATAGCAATAGAGGAACCAGCAGTTGGCGTAATGGCTGTGTCGCTGGACTCCCACGTAGTCAACCACGGTTCGAGTCCCAGACCCAGTGGCTTAAACTCACGCCGGGCGCGTGTGCGTGCGTGCCCAAGATCCCGAGAGGGGAATGGAGGAGAAGGGATTGCGGCGTGGCCATCCCCCCTGGCGGGTGATTTCTTGCTTTCTGTCTGTCTCTCTCTGTCTGTCTGGTGAGTGCATGTGCCCTATAGCTAAAACCTCTCCAAAAATAAAAAAGGGGAAAAAAAAAAGAAAACATAGACAAAGAAATAAGAGGAAAAAATCAACAAATGAACAAATGAGAAAATAATAGAGAAAATCAACAAAATAAATAATTGGTTCTTTTTTGGGGGGAAGAAGTTTTTTCTATAGGGTGCATGCACTCGCAGAGAGACAGAGACAGAGAGACAGAAAGTGAGAAATCACCCCCTAGGGCAGATGGCCACGCCGCAATCCCTTCTCCTCCATTCTCCTCTCAGGATCTTGGGCACGCACACACACGTACCTGGTGTGAGTTTAAACCACCAGGTCCAGGACTCGAACCACAGTCGACTACACGGGAGTCCAGCAACATAGCCATTACACTAACTGCTGGTCTCAATAATTGGTTCTTCACAAATGTCAACAAACTTGTCAAATTTTTAGTTAGATTGACTAAGAAAGAAAAAAAGAAGTTTCAAATTACTAAAATAAAAAAATGATGTGGGCCCATTACTGCCAATTTTAAATAAATAAAAAGATTATATAAAAGTTAGCAACTGTCACCAACAAATTAAATAATCTACATAAATAGACAAATTACTAGAAATACACAATCTCTGAAGACTACATCATGAAAAAATTAGAACATCTGAATAGACATTTTAAAAGTTTCCAACAGATTTTACATGAGGTGTGCCCTGCTATGTTCAGGGACCAAGGTGACTGGAAAACCTCTGGTCTAAACCCCATCTTCCAGATCCCAAAACTCAGACAGTAGTCATTTACATCTGAAGTGTGCCCTGCCATGTTCAAGGACCAAGGCAATTGAAGAATTTCTGCTCTAAACTCCATGTTCCAGACCCCAAAATTCAGACAGGCATGGAAACCTCTGTCCTCTCTCTGTCTCTGTCTCTCTCTAATTTTTTTCTTTTTCTTTTTAATTTTTAAAATTCTACTTCTCACCTCTGAACTCTCTTGCTAATTTCAGAAGCTGTTTACATCTGAAGTATATCCTGCCCTGTTTTCATTTTTTGCTTTTTTAAAAAATATTTTTCCTTTCCATTTTGATTGTTTTCTTGTTACCTCTCTTTCTTGTCCCCTGCCTGCCTGCCTGGTTTTCTTTTGCTTTTCTTCTTTTTTAACCTTACTTTCTTACTCTAGTGCTCATCCCCCACACACTGCGCATCTAGAGAGGTCTAGGTTCAAAGTAGCCAAGCATCTGAATACTTTCAGGGTCATAGAAATCCTCAACCCTTACTTAACCTTCTGTCTGATGGAGAAATATGCCTCTTTATAAATCTGAACTCAAACTCTCTTTCTGTGGATACCACATTGCAAAACACAGTATGGGAAGAGAAATTGTCACAGAAGTACCTTAACAGTAAAGGGAAGCACATGATCTTACAATTACAGAAACTTTCTCTAACCTATTAGCCAAAAGTGAATATACCACCAAATGACTAAAATTCAAAGAGAGACTGCAGAGTGAGCAGCAAAAGTATGGAGCTGCAGATAGAGCAGCTCATCTCCTCCCACATGCCTCTGAACTCTAAGTTGAAATGCTGTAGCTCAGTCCAGGTGCATCTATTACCTAGAAACTGTGAGGCGTTTGTAATATCCAGTTCCAAAGTCAAAAGGACAGGTCGCTTGGTGAGCATTAAGGAAAAAGAAATGCAGAGAAATTGCAAATCACCTCCTCTTGCACACCTCTGAACACTCAGAATTAACTCCAAGAAATTAGGAAGAAATGTATAATACACCAGATGACCAGAAACCACCACAGAGGCACAAGAAATATGAGAAACCAAGAAAATATATCTCTCCCAAAGGAAAAGAGCAGCCCCTCATCATCTACAGATAGCACAATGGAACTAGTGGAAATGTCCGATAAAGAAGTCAGAATATTCATAGCGACAAAACTAAACAAAATGCACGAGAGAGAGACGATGAACTCCAGAAGGTACAAGAGAAAAGAGACAAGAAGTTCCAGGTGAGGAAGTTCTTCCACAATTTGAAAGAAGAAATACACCACACTACAAAAAAAGAATAAAGCAGAGCTGTTAGAGATGAAGGTTGTAAGACAGGAAATCAAAATCTCCCTTGAAAGTATTAAAAGCAGATTAGACCATGGAGAAGATAAAATCTCGGATGTTGAAGACAAAACTTTTGACTTATAAAAAATTACCAAAAAGACTGAGAAAATATCTCCCCAAATGAGCATAATATATGCAAAATACAAGATAACATTAAGCACCCAAACATACAGACAATCAGTATCCCAGAGGTGAAGAAAATGCTAAGAGCATTAATAATCTATTCCATGAAATCCTAGAAAAAACTTTCCAAACCTAGAGAGGCATTCAAATATCCAGACCCAAGAAATACCAAGGACCCCAATAGAAGCAACCCAAGAAGATCTTCTCCAAAGCACATCATAGCCAGATTGGCCAAAACCACAAAGACAAGATACTAAAAATGGCAAGAGAGAAACATCAGGTTACCTACAAAGATTATCCTATCAGACTAACATCAGACCTCTCATTGGGAACAATGTGAACAAGGAAAGAATGGTAAAATATATTCAAAGTGTTACATTAAAAACAATTTCAACCAAGAATACTATACCCAGTAAGATTATCTTTCATATGGGAAGAAAGAAAAAAACATTTTCAGATAAACGAAATCTGAAAGAACTTATCAACACCAGACCAGCTCTTCAAGAAGTTCTGAAGGAAGTGCTATACCAGGAAAACTAAAGACAGACAGACAGAAACAAGAGAACAAAAAGCAACCAATAAAATGACCAACTTAATGGTAGGGACACATCCAGAAATATCAATAATAAGGTTTAATTTTAACTTTCAGGATTTAAATAGAAAGACTGGACCACAGTAACACTGAAAATTCAACAGAAGAGAGACTAATTGCATGGGACTGAACTGGTGAAATATAATTTTATGACTTTTGACTAAAACATTACTGATTTTCTTCTATGCTGTGTTTTCCAGATTTAAGGATTATGGTGTCTTTTGAGCTGTTGATAGATTCAGAAATTTGTTAAAATGTTTTGTTTGTTTGTTTGTTTTATTGAAATATAAACTTTTCTCCCTTCCTGACCCCTTAGGAATTAGAAAATATTTGTAAGTATTCTTATTTTCTGACAGAACGATTATTTGCTTAAGTTCAATAATACCTGTTGCCTTGCATCAGAAATTGGAAATATTTTTTATTGCCAGGGCTTTGACTGGACTGTCATATCTGAAGATATGACCAGAAATCTATGGAACTAAGGTAGATCTCAAATAAGCCAACAGAAGCTCTTGGAAAGATTGACTGGCACCATAAACTGTTTTGCCTGGCAGGGAGGATTAGAGAAGCCATTAGAAGAGTCACGCTATTCCTGTCCAGCATTTTAATCAGTAGAGATCTCAAAAGAGCAGCCACAACCAGAGGATTACCTTGAGGAAGACTTTGTAGGAAGAAAAAGAGACTTATCTTTGCTAGCAGATGGTAAACCACAATATATTTGGTAGGCAGAAATGAGTTGGGAAGGTTCATGTGTGAATTGTGTGCTGGGTATTTGCTTTTCAACACTTTGAGTAGTTGACATGCAAATATTTTCTCAAAAATATTTAAAACCATACTGTTATTATAGAGTCACAAACAAAATTAAAAAATATTTTGAAAATTATCTTTAAAATTCAGCTTTTTGCAATTTTGAAAGTTGTTTATCTCTTAACTGTCAAGAACTATGGAATATGAGCAAAAATTTTTTGATACATAAAGTAAATCTTTTTGGGAAAATGTAAAAATAAAATAAAAATTTAAAAAAATCTTCCAACAAAAAAAAACATTAGACTAGATGTTTTTATTAGTAAATTCTACCAAAAATTTTAAGAAATTAACACACTTCAAGAAGTTGAATAAGAATGGGAATCAGCAGTTAGCGTAATGGCTATGTCGCTGGACTCCCAAGTAGTCGAACACGGGTCG
>NW_006159434.1:2630608-2643595 GCF_000334495.1 Tupaia belangeri chinensis
CGTGACCATCCCCCCTGGGGAGTGATTTCTCGCTTTCTGTCTCTTTGTCTCTCTCTGTCTGTCTGGCGAGCACACGTGCCCTATAGCAAAAAACCTCTCCAAAAAAAAAAAAAAGAAGTTGAATAAGAAGAACAGACTCCCTAACTCATTCTATCAGGACAGTAAAGCTAGACAAAAACACTACAAGAAAACAAAATTACAGAACAATACCCCTAATAAATGCTTATACAAACTTCCTTTACAAAATACTAGCAAACCAAACTCAGAATTATATTTAAAATATTATGCATCATGATCAGTGTGATTAATTTCTAGAATGTAAGAATAATTCAGCATGTGAAAGTCAATCAATGTAATATACCACATTAACATTATAAGAGGAAAAACATAATCATGTCAATTGATAGAGGAAAAACAAATTTGATGGAATTCAACTCTTTCCATTACAGAATCATTCAAAAATTAAGAATAGAAGGAAACTGTAGCATATATCAAAAACAATATCTGGGACCAGCATCTAGCATAATGGCTATGTCGCTGGACTCCCAAGTAGTCGACCACGGTTCAAGTCCCGGACCCAGTGGCTTAAAACTCATGCAGGGCATGTGTTTGTGCATGCTCAAAATCCCAAGAGGAGAATAGAGGAGAAGGGACTGGGACGTGACCATCCCCCCTGGGGGGTGATTTCTCACTTTCTGTCTCTGTGTCTCTCTCTGTCTGTCTGGCGAGCGCATGTGCCCTATAGCAAAAACCTCACCAAAAAAAAAAAAAATTGCTTACATGATACTCAATTATAAAGCACTGTAATTTTTTCCCCTAACATCAGAAACAACACAAGGGTGCTCATGTTCATCGCTTTTATTTAATGTTTTTTGAAGTTCTAGCCAGAGAAGGTAAATAAGAATAAAAAATAAAAAGTATTCAAACGTAAAACAAATAATCAGAATGATCTGTTTGCAGAAATTTGTAGAAAACTCTAAAGATTCCATATAGAAAAAGTTATTTTTAAAAATGAAATTCAACAAAATTGCAAGGTGAAAAATCAACATACAAAAGCCACTAGGGTTTATTTATTCTGACAATAAAGGGAACTTAAGGGAAATTAAGAAAATAATTCCACTTAGTATTACTTCAAGAAGAATAAAATTCTTAGGAATAAATTTAGCTAAGGAAGCAAGAAACTTGGACACTGAAATCTATAAAGGCATAGCTAAAACAAATTAAATCATAAAAACATGGAAATGCATCCTATTTTTAAGGAATGGAAGAATTAAATTGTTAAAATGTTGGGACCAGCAGGTGACATGGTGGTTAAGGCACTGGACACTTCCACATGACCAATCACAGTTCATGCTAGGAACCTGCTGGCTTGCTTTCCCACTTTATGTCTCTCTCTCTCTCATCAAATTAAGATAAATGAATAAATAAATAAAATTAAATAAACAATTCTTTTTAAAAATTGTTAAAATGTCAGTGCTAACAAAAGTGATCCACATATTCAATGCAATCCCTGTCAAAATTATTTTAAGTTTTTTTTTAAATTAAAAATACCCATTCTAAAATTAATATGGAAGCTCACAGGACCCTGAATAGCCAAAAACACAGCTTAAACATAACAAGTTGGGAAGACTTATGCTTCATTATTTCAAAACTTACTATCTTACAAAGCTCTGGTAATCAAAACAACATGGAAGCCATAAACACAAACATGTAGGTAAATATAAGAGAATGACAAGCCCAGAAATAAACCCATATGTATATGATCAAATGATTATTGACAAGGGATCCAAAACTATTCAATGGGAAATGACACTCTTTACATCAAAAGGTTCATGGAAATCTGGATATCTACATGCATACAAATGAAGTTGAACACTTAGATAATAACATACAAGAAATTAAGTCTAGGGGCCAGCAGGTGTTATGGTGGTTGGGATGCTGAAATCCCATGTGTCTGACCACAGTTAGAATACCAGACTGGGCAGTTTGAGAATCACACCAAGTGTGTGGGCATGCTTGCCCAAGATCCTGAAAAGAGAATGGAGAAGGGATTGTGATATGACCATCCCCTTTATGCACATGCCCTATGGCAAATGCTAAAAAAAAATGAAGTCAAAATGGACCAATGAACTAAATGTAATATCTAAAACTACAAAACTCTTAGGAGATATGGGAGAAAAGCTACATAACATTAGATTTGGCATTGATTTATTGTATATGATGTCAAACGCAAAACCCCCTGCTCCAGAACTTAGGGCAGGTCAATAATCCTCAAAGACCTAAAAATATAACTACAGTATAATTCAGCAATTCCACTCCTGGGTATCTACCTACAGGACAGAAATATACTCAGTCATTAAAAAAAAAAAAAAAAAAACTTGCACATTCATATTTTTTGTGGCATATTCACAATTGCTAAGACATGGAACCAATCCAATGTCTATGAACAGATGAATGGGTTGAAAAGGTATGACACATATACACTATGGAATACAATTCAGCCATATAAAACAATGAGACCATGGGACCAACAGTTAGCATAATGACTATGTTGCTGGAATCCCACGTAGTCGACCGCGGTTCACGTTCCGGACCCGGTGACTTAAAACTCACGCTTGGCGCGTGTGCGTGCTCACCCAAGATCCAGAGAGGAGAATGGAGGAGAAGGGATTGCGGCGTGGCCATCCCCCCTGGGGGGTGATTTCTCGTTTTCTGTCTCTCTGTTTCTATATGCTCTGTCTGTCTGGTGAGTGCACTCACCGTATAGCAAAAACCTAAAAAAAAAAAAAAAAAAAAAATGAGACCTTGGCATTTGATAGAAAGTGGACAAATATGGAATATTTACTGCTAAGTGAAACATGTCAGTCTATGAAAGCGAGGTATTGTAGGTCCCTACTCAATATATATTGAACATTGGCATTCTATCCAGAAACTGAGCAATTGGAAGGTATAAAACATGGAGAGCAACTGTTGATACTATAAGCAGTGTAGGAGGAGGGTGGGAAATGGACAAGGGTGAAAGGGAGGGAATCAAGTGAAAAAAGAAAGATGCAAAACATTTAAGGGACACAACAATAGAAAACTATCTGTTGATGATAATGTGCATGGTAATGTCTTTGACTGAACCAATATACAGTGTATTCATGATTGTAACATTTATTTGATATGCTGTGATGATACACAGTGATTGAATGAAAAAAAATTTTAATAAAAGAACAGGGAGTTATTGTTTAATGGATACAGAGTTTTAGTTTGGAAGGATAAAAATGTTCTGGAGATATGTGGTGGTGATCTTCTCACAACAATGTGAATAGTTTAATGCCAGTTATTTGAACACTTAAAAATGCTTAAATGGTAATTTAAGTTTTATATGTTTTCCCACAATTTGGAAGAAGAATAAGGCAGCAAAGAATTTTAACACCTCCACTATGAATATCAGTGTCACCTCACTAAGCAACAAACCTAGACCACCTAAATTTCTGGTGTATGGTGACAGCAATCTGCAAAATGCTACATTAACCAGTTACAACTTAGTGTTTCCTTCTGACTTATACTCATTTCTATTACAAAGAATTACATGGGAAATGTGATATTTTGGCCCATGTTGAAATATTCTGAATTCAGATACCAAAAATGGGATGACTGAAGTAAAAGGAAATGTTATTTAGCAACTTTACCCCTTGCATCCCAACTACTGTCAAAGAACATGATCACTTCTAAGTCAAACCCCTGTGAGTAGAGTCCTTCAAAGAACATGATCACTTCTAAGTCAAACCCTTCTGAGTAGAGTCAAATATTTGTATGAATCAATCTCTATTGTGCTATCATTTATTTTTTAAAAATCCAGACTTTGAAATTGAAACAATGTTTTCATGAAAAAGTCTACTTGTATCACTAGAAAGGAAAATAATCCTAACATTTTCACATAGATGAGGAGATGGCGGAGCTTTTGAAAAAATGGCATCGCTCTCTCCAAAAGCACAGAAATAATTTGCAACTACAGAAAAAATTAAAATAATTAATAGCTAAAAACTTCAAAAGGCAAGTCAACAACTATAATTAAAATCATTTCCTACTCATATTCCACTGTATTTTTCAGTGAGAAACAGGAAGCATTCCATAATCTATGGCAAAAAATTGCAGTAGAAAACATACAAAACTATAGACAGTTCCAATCATTCTCATTTCATAATTTATCTAGGCTATTAACAAATTCAGCAGCATTATTGAATGAAATAAATCATGCAAAATGTAGCCTAGAAATGATAGTTGAAAAGCTTATCAAAACTTTGGATATTTTTGAGTTGATTAAGAATTTCATTGAAAATGGACTTTACACCCATCCTCTACCACCCACTCTCTAGCATCCATTTCCCTCTGTTACAGTCTCTAGTGTCTATACTCATCCTCTCCACTATCATCATATCTTTCAATTTCTGCCACAAAGTCTAGACATTTGGTACAAATTGAGTGGGAATATACAATTGAGTGGGAAGATACAGGAAGGAACTTTTAACAGACAAAAAGAAAGAAAAGTTCTCTGTCTGTTGAAAAAAATATATGTAGTATACATCATGATGGAAACGTTATGTAAAATGTAAAATTAATCAGGAAAAAAATGCAATTAAATAAAATCTCCCCTTGAAGTCAGAAATTTGTGTTTAATAGTGACTATGAACGATTATTACATGAGTAAATCCCCATGTATAAGATTAACAAAATAAGGCTGTGGTGGGGTGGTTAAAGGCACTGGCCTCCCCCATGGCAGACCATGGTTAGAGTCCCCAAATAAAGTTAAATAAGGTAATTCTTAAAAAAATTAACAAAATATACCTTTTAAAACAAAAATAGTTTATTGAAATATAAATATAAAACATTTGAATAAAAATGTGAAAAAAGAAACATTTAGGGACCAGCAGTTGACATAGTGTCTAAGTCACTGGACTCCCATGTAGTCGACCATGGTTCGAGTCCCGAATCTGGTGGCTTAAATTTATGCCAGGCGCATGTGTGTGCATGCCCAAGATCCCAAGAAAATGGAGGAGAAGTGATTGCAGTGTTGCCATGCCCCCTGGGGGGTGATTTCTTGCTTTCTATCTCTCTGTCTCTCTCTGTCTTTCTGGCCAGCACATGTGCCCTAAAGCAAAAACCTCTTTAAAAACAATACATTTATACTTTATTATGTGTTTATGGTGTGAAGAAATAGTAGAATGACCAATAAATCCATAATAAAGCATGATTTTTGTCCAGTCAAAAATGAACATGGGGCTACTACAGTAACCAAAGTAGAGATTAACTTTATTGTTCATATTCACATAATTAGTCCTAGTTTGTTTTTATGAAGAGAAGCTTACATAAAATAATATATTGTTACAGCTTTATAAAGGTATAATCAATGAATAAAAATGTTATGTCTATGGTATACAATGTGATGTTTTATTGACTTATTTTAGGTTTTACCCATAGGGCATATGCATTTACTGGACAGAGAAAGAGAGAAGGAAAATAAGAAATTACCTCTTAAGGGGGGGTGTGTGGCCATGCCACTATCCCTTCTCCTCTATTCTCTTCTCTGAATTTTGGGCACACCTGCATTGAATTTCAAGCCTCTGTATCCATGACTTGAATGCTGGTGAGCTATGTGGGAATCCCGTGCCTTAACTACCATGCCACCTGCTGGCCCCACAATGTAATGTTTTCACACACTTAAACATTGTGAAATGATTACCACAATTAATCTAACTGACATATCCACCACCTCACATAATGTGTGTGTGTGTGTGTGTGTGTGTGTGTGTGTGTGTGTGTGTATGGTGAGACATTTAAAGAGGATTCTCTTAGAAAAGGTCTGGTAAACAGTACAGTATTAACTATAATGTACCATGCTGTATATTAGATTTCCAGGATTTAATCATGCTGTATAATTGAGACTTTATACCCTTTTATGAACATTTTCACATTTTCTTCATCCCCCAGCCCCTAGATATCAACAATCTACTCTTTGCTTCTAAATTTTCAGCATTTTTATTTATTTATTTTATTAATAGAGAGATTTTTGCTGGGACCAGCAGTTGGCATAATGGTTATATCTTTGGACTCCCATGTATTTGATCACAGTTCAAGTCCCAGACCCGGTGGCTTAAACTCACACTGGACATCTGTGCATGTATGTCCAAGATCCTGAGAGGAGAATGGAGAAGGGATTGCGGTGTGGCCATTACCCCTGGGGGGTGATTTCTTGCCTTCTGTCTCTCTCTGTCTTTCTGGTGATCCTTATAGGAAAAACCTCTTCAAAGAGAGAGAGAGAGAGATTTTTTTGCTATAGGGTGCATGTGCTTGCCGAAGAGACAGGGAGGGACAGAAAGCAAGAAATCATCCTTCAGTGAGGGATGGGTGTGTCACAATCCCTTCTCCTCCATTCTCCTCTCAGGATTTTGTGCACACACACACACTTGCTGGGTGTGTTTTAAATCTCTGGGTCCAGAACTCGAACTGCAGTGAACTACATGGGAGTCCAGTGACATAACCATTGCACCATCTGCTGGTCCCTCAACATTTTAGACTTCACATACAAATGAGATCATGTAGTATTTATTTTTCTGTGCCTGGCTTACTTCACTTAACATAATGTCCTCTAGGTGCAACCATGTCACAAGTGACAGAGTTTCATTTTTTTTTAAATAGATGAATAACATTCCGTTGTATATGCATACCACATTTTCTTTATCCATTCATTTGTTGAGGGACATTTAGACTTATTGCAAATCTTGACTATTGTGAATAGTGCTGCAATGAAAATGAAAATGTAGATGTCTTTTTTGCATGCCATTTACTTTGGACATATACCCAATAGTAGGATTTCATGAAAAACCCACAGCTAACATCATATTGAGTAAGGAAAAAGTCAAAAACTTATTTTCTCAGATCAGAAACTAAACAAGGTTGACATCTTTCGACCATTTTCACTCAGCAGAGTACTGGATTTCTTAGCCAGAGCAATTAGGCAACAGAAAAAAACAAAGGGCTTCCGAATTGGAAATGTGCTGGGGGCCTGCTCCAGCCGGGGTGGATGGAGACTTGTACACAGGAAGGCGACACAGGTGAACAAAATTAGGCTAAAACCTCAATGCTCCTTAGCATGTTCTCAGCCGGTTACAGCCAGAGCAAGCTCAGGACCGCAGTGCTAGCGGCTACCAAACACACGTATTTATTGAGGGATGTCTTACAGGAGTAGGAGGGGTGAAGGGAAAACAAAAGATTTACTCTAAGAAACAGGGAATTCAAAACACAGGAACAATGATCATGAAACATGATGTCTGTTCTGTTTGAACAGGTGAAGCCAAACACTGTTTTCAGAACGAAGGAGTCTATTTGTCTGGTGCATTTTCTTCTTCAGTATTGATTTCTTGACAGTGTTTTTTGAAGAGGGGGCTTGCAGGAAGCTTGATAACTTCAGTCCCAGGTCAGCTTGATAACTTCAGTCCTGAGCCAGGGCAGCAGCATTGCTGGTTACAAAGGTCTACATAGAAATCTTGTCTTGTTAAGTAAAGACACAGTTAATATATGGAATATCTATATTACAACTAAAGTGGGTGAGCCTATTGCCCATATGGGAAAGGAAGGTGATTTTGTAGCTCAGGAGACAACACAGGATATTTTATTAGCAGTTTTTTTATAGTTAAAAGCATACAGGGGAAAAACTGTTTGTAGTTAGGGACTATCTGTTGCTTGCCTGAACCAGATAAGAACTTTCAGCTAAGATAGTTACTCTTCCCCCTGGAGCCTTCAGGTGTGTTTATTCTGTTGCTGATAGCCAGATCTGTCCTTCCTCTATTAACCCATGGGTCCCTGCATTTATTTGCTGAATTCTTTGTCCGTAAATCAGTGAATTCTTGTGTTTTATCTTTAAGTTTCTATTATGGCAGCAAATATGCTAACTTGGTCTAACGTAAGTTAACTTTGGCCTGCAGCTTTAACAAATGGTATTTATGTAAAATAATTAGCCTTAAACTAACTTAGTCTACATATACTACTAATGCTAATTTGGCTTATACTAACTTAACCTAACATATATTAATTTTGGCTTAAAACAGGCAGGTGGTCAGGGAAAAGGGGAGCAGTCAGAGGACTTTTTGGGAAATCTTATCATATACTCAGGATGTATAAGAGAGTTATGTAATTCTTTTAAAGTAGTATATCAGGGAGTCAGAGGGGGG
Source organism: Tupaia belangeri chinensis (assembly GCF_000334495.1). Classification (NCBI taxonomy): domain Eukaryota; kingdom Metazoa; phylum Chordata; class Mammalia; order Scandentia; family Tupaiidae; genus Tupaia; species Tupaia belangeri. The sequence continues at coordinate 2,638,825 of NW_006159434.1, forward strand.
TCGCTTCCCAGCAAGGCTACCGCAGTCTCTGGAGCATACAACAAAAGCAGCCTTGCCAGCATGCTGAGTTGACCCAAGCTTTGCTCATAGGTCAGGGAGCATACAGCAGCAGACTTGCCAACATGCTGAGCTGACCAAAGTTGTGTTCAAAAGGTCAAAGGCTCAAAACAGATCCTGGGGCCCTACTGGGTCGGACCCCTCCAGAAATGAACAATTCAAGTTATTCATATATGCAGATAGTATGATCTTATATATTGAGAACCCTAAAAACTCTAGCATGAAACTATTAGAACAAGTCAACAAATTCAGTAAAGTTGCAAGATACAATATCAGCATAAAAAAGTAACATTTTTATATACACTTTTAGTTCATTTTCCTGTTACTATAACTGAATACCACAGTTTGAATAATTTATAAAGAATAAAGTTTTTTCCAGCTCATGATTTTGGAAGTCCAAAGTCAAGGAACCACATTAGATGAGGATGTTTTTGCTGGCTGAGACACTCTATGGAGTCTTGAGGTGATGATGCAGGACATCACACAGCAAGAGGAAAAAAGTAGGTATCTACTCTAGTCACTTTTCTTCTTTTTATAAAGCCACCAATATTCAATCATGATGGCCTCACCTAATGACCTCATCTAATCCTAATTACCTCCCAAATGTGCCACCTCTCAAGACTTTATACTTCTATTAAGTCCCTAACTTCTTAATCCTGTCAGACTAGCAACTAAATTTCAACATATGAATGGGGGAGGAGGCATATTCAAACCACAGCATACAGCAATAGTGTAGTATCTGAAAAGAAATAATGAAATCAATCCTGAGTCAACTCTTTGGTGCAACAGTAATGCACTGTTCAAGAAAAGCTGGATCCCAAATAGCGATGGTGGCTCAAATCCCAGCTGGTCAACTTAAAACATGCTGGAAAAGCAAATGAGTGTCAAAGGTCCTATGGGTCGAAGTAGTGAAATCAAGGTACAATCAAACCCTGTAGACATGTGGAGAATGATTCTCTCTCTCTCTCTCTTAAGAGCATACATGCTCTATCATAAATAAGGGGGAAAATTCTAAGGAAAGCAATTCAACTTAAAATACATAGAAAAGAAAGTAAGACACTGGGAATAAATCTTACCAAGGATATGAAGAACCTCTACAATGAAAACTATAAAATACTGATGAAAGACATTAATGGTAATATGAATAAATAGAAAGGTGATCCATGTTTATATTTTGAAAGAATAGCTATTTTTGGCATGACAATACTACTCACAGTGATCTACAGATTCAATGCAATCCTTATTAAAGTAACAATGGCATCCTTCACAGAACTAGAAATGAAGTTCTAAAATTGGTATGAAGCCACAAAAGACCCTGAATAGTCAAAGCAATCTCAAGCAAAATGAACAAAGGTGGAAACACCGTACTACCTGACTTTAAAATATAGTACAAAGCTACAGTAATGAAAACATTATAATATAATACTGGCATAAGAACATAAACATAGACCAAAGAAGTAGAATGAAATGGGACTTCAAAGCTCCTCCCTTCCCTTCCAAATCATCCTTTCCCCTTTTTTTTTGAATAGTTTTTTTTTTTTTTTTTTTTTTTTGAGAGAGAGATATTGGGGTCGGCAGGTGGTGTAGTAGTTAAGGACGCTGGATTCCCACATGGCCAACCACAATTAGAGTCCCACACCTGGCAGCTTGCTTTCATATTGAGTAAGGAAAAAGTCAAAAACTTATTTTCTCAGATCAGAAACTAAACAAGGTTGACATCTTTCGACCATTTTCACTCAGCAGAGTACTGGATTTCTTAGCCAGAGCAATTAGGCAACAGAAAAAAACAAAGGGCTTCCGAATTGGAAATGTGCTGGGGGCCTGCTCCAGCCGGGGTGGATGGAGACTTGTACACAGGAAGGCGACACAGGTGAACAAAATTAGGCTAAAACCTCAATGCTCCTTAGCATGTTCTCAGCCGGTTACAGCCAGAGCAAGCTCAGGACCGCAGTGCTAGCGGCTACCAAACACACGTATTTATTGAGGGATGTCTTACAGGAGTAGGAGGGGTGAAGGGAAAACAAAAGATTTACTCTAAGAAACAGGGAATTCAAAACACAGGAACAATGATCATGAAACATGATGTCTGTTCTGTTTGAACAGGTGAAGCCAAACACTGTTTTCAGAACGAAGGAGTCTATTTGTCTGGTGCATTTTCTTCTTCAGTATTGATTACTGGACAGTGTTTTTTGAAGAGGGGGCTTGCAGGAAGCTTGATAACTTCAGTCCCAGGTCAGCTTGATAACTTCAGTCCTGAGCCAGGGCAGCAGCATTGCTGGTTACAAAGGTCTACATAGAAATCTTGTCTTGTTAAGTAAAGACACAGTTAATATATGGAATATCTATATTACAACTAAAGTGGGTGAGCCTATTGCCCATATGGGAAAGGAAGGTGATTTTGTAGCTCAGGAGACAACACAGGATATTTTATTAGCAGTTTTTTTATAGTTAAAAGCATACAGGGGAAAAACTGTTTGTAGTTAGGGACTATCTGTTGCTTGCCTGAACCAGATAAGAACTTTCAGCTAAGATAGTTACTCTTCCCCCTGGAGCCTTCAGGTGTGTTTATTCTGTTGCTGATAGCCAGATCTGTCCTTCCTCTATTAACCCATGGGTCCCTGCATTTATTTGCTGAATTCTTTGTCCGTAAATCAGTGAATTCTTGTGTTTTATCTTTAAGTTTCTATTATGGCAGCAAATATGCTAACTTGGTCTAACGTAAGTTAACTTTGGCCTGCAGCTTTAACAAGTGGTATTTATGTAAAATTAGCCTTAAACTAACTTAGTCTACATATACTACTAATGCTAATTTGGCTTATACTAACTTAACCTAACATATATTAATTTTGGCTTAAAACAGGCAGGTGGTCAGGGAAAAGGGGAGCAGTCAGAGGACTTTTTGGGAAATCTTATCATATACTCAGGATGTATAAGAGAGTTATGTAATTCTTTTAAAGTAGTATATCAGGGAGTCAGAGGGGGGTCGCTTCCCAGCAAGGCTACCGCAGTCTCTGGAGCATACAACAAAAGCAGCCTTGCCAGCATGCTGAGTTGACCCAAGCTTTGCTCATAGGTCAGGGAGCATACAGCAGCAGACTTGCCAACATGCTGAGCTGACCAAAGTTGTGTTCAAAAGGTCAAAGGCTCAAAACAGATCCTGGGGCCCTACTGGGTCGGACCCCTCCAGAAATGAACAATTCAAGTTATTCATATATGCAGATAGTATGATCTTATATATTGAGAACCCTAAAAACTCTAGCATGAAACTATTAGAACAAGTCAACAAATTCAGTAAAGTTGCAAGATACAATATCAGCATAAAAAAGTAACATTTTTATATACACTTTTAGTTCATTTTCCTGTTACTATAACTGAATACCACAGTTTGAATAATTTATAAAGAATAAAGTTTTTTCCAGCTCATGATTTTGGAAGTCCAAAGTCAAGGAACCACATTAGATGAGGATGTTTTTGCTGGCTGAGACACTCTATGGAGTCTTGAGGTGATGATGCAGGACATCACACAGCAAGAGGAAAAAAGTAGGTATCTACTCTAGTCACTTTTCTTCTTTTTATAAAGCCACCAATATTCAATCATGATGGCCTCACCTAATGACCTCATCTAATCCTAATTACCTCCCAAATGTGCCACCTCTCAAGACTTTATACTTCTATTAAGTCCCTAACTTCTTAATCCTGTCAGACTAGCAACTAAATTTCAACATATGAATGGGGGAGGAGGCATATTCAAACCACAGCATACAGCAATAGTGTAGTATCTGAAAAGAAATAATGAAATCAATCCTGAGTCAACTCTTTGGTGCAACAGTAATGCACTGTTCAAGAAAAGCTGGATCCCAAATAGCGATGGTGGCTCAAATCCCAGCTGGTCAACTTAAAACATGCTGGAAAAGCAAATGAGTGTCAAAGGTCCTATGGGTCGAAGTAGTGAAATCAAGGTACAATCAAACCCTGTAGACATGTGGAGAATGATTCTCTCTCTCTCTCTCTTAAGAGCATACATGCTCTATCATAAATAAGGGGGAAAATTCTAAGGAAAGCAATTCAACTTAAAATACATAGAAAAGAAAGTAAGACACTGGGAATAAATCTTACCAAGGATATGAAGAACCTCTACAATGAAAACTATAAAATACTGATGAAAGACATTAATGGTAATATGAATAAATAGAAAGGTGATCCATGTTTATATTTTGAAAGAATAGCTGTTTTTGGCATGACAATACTACTCACAGTGATCTACAGATTCAATGCAATCCTTATTAAAGTAACAATGGCATCCTTCACAGAACTAGAAATGAAGTTCTAAAATTGGTATGAAGCCACAAAAGACCCTGAATAGTCAAAGCAATCTCAAGCAAAATGAACAAAGGTGGAAACACCGTACTACCTGACTTTAAAATATAGTACAAAGCTACAGTAATGAAAACATTATAATATAATACTGGCATAAGAACATAAACATAGACCAAAGAAGTAGAATGAAATGGGACTTCAAAGAATTCATCAAAAAACGGAATTAAATTACCAGTTTATTTTGATACAAAAAAATTTTGAAATCTGTGAATAGTATTTTTTTTTTTTTTTTTTTTTTTGAGAGAGAGATATTGAGGTCAGCAGGTGGTGTAGGCCAGAGAGACAGAGAGAATATGAGAAATTACCCCCCAGGGAGGATGGCCATGCCGCAGTCCCT
>NW_006159434.1:2643617-2694663 GCF_000334495.1 Tupaia belangeri chinensis
TCTCTCTTCTCTCTCTCTCTCTCTCTCTCTCTCTCTTTCTCTCTCTGTCTCTCCCTGGTCGAATTAAAAATAAATAAATACAGTTAAATAAAATAATTCTTTAAAAAAAGAGAGAGAGAAAGAATTTTGCTATAGGGAGCATATGCTCTCTAGATAGAGAGAAAGAAAGTGAGAAATCACTCCCAGAGGAAATGACCACACCATAATCCCTTCTCTTCCATTCTCCTTTTAGGATTTTGGGTACACACATGCATGCCTGGCATGAGTTTCAAGCTGCTGGGACTGGGACTTTACCCACAGTTGATCACATGGGAGTCCAGTGACTTAACCACTATGCCACCCACTTGCCCTATGCATAGTCTTTTAATAATATGCATTTCTCATAAATCTTTTGAAGACATCTTGTAGAAAGAACTGTTTTAGTTAGTAATAAGCTTTTCATGTCAAAAGTTGAGTGCTAATTTGCACAGAGCACTAGACAATATTTTTAAATTGGTAAAAATTATTTAGGTCAGGACAATAAACTGAGTATCTTTTTAAAATTATGTATGAGAAATCAGGTTGATTTATACCAAAAAAAAAAACAAACTGAAGAATTTTGAGTTGAGATGATTATCTCATGGGGATTTTTAAGAAACATTTCTTTCCATTGAAAAATTATGTCAGTCTTTGTCTGAAAGGAATTAAATCTGACTTAGTTGATTTAACAGTGAGAATCTGACTTGAATGGTGATCATTTTCTATATATTAAATGAGCTAAATATGTAGCTCTAAGATTTTAATAGAAAATACTTTTAACCAAGTGAATGATATTACACATTACCAAAGGTTAATGAACTGGCAAAGGGTATAAAATTTAACATATATGTTTTACAAAATTTTGGGAGTATATATTTTTTTAAGTTTTTTTTTTTTCTTTTTTACCAAAAGCTACATGTACTCACCAGATAGAGAGAGACAGTGAGAGGGAAAGTGAGATATCATCCCCCAGGGGGGGATTGTCATGATACAATCTCTTCTCCTCTATTCTTCTCCTGGGATTTGGGCATGCACGCACACATGTTTGGCATGATCTTCAAATCACCAGATCCAGGACTCGAACTGAGGGTGATCATATGGGAGTCCAGCAATCCAACCACAATGACACTTGCTGGCCCCTATATTGAAACTTAAATGATACGTTTAAGTGGAAGAGTATCCAGGATAAATTAAGAGATGTGATAATTCTTGGTAAAGACTTTTTAGTGTACTTTCCTCAACTTGAGAGGTAAAGACTTTTTAGTGTACTTTACTCAACTTGAGAAGGTAAGCTACTTAAAAATTGGTTAACAAATCCTTTTGAGTTAGGTTATTTCCAATTATGTACTTTCAACCAAATTGAAGATTTCACTTTAGATCATCAAAAATCTTTTAAAAATCAACTCTCATATTACTTTTTGACATATAATTCTGACGGATTTCAGAGAATCCAGTGGCTTTGCTATAGTAACATTCATCAATAAAAATGAAATATATGAATAGAATGAATGTCTGACTTTGGGGCCTGCAGGTGGAGTGATGGTTAAGGGTGCTGGACTCCCACATGGCCAGCCATGATTCGAGTCCAAGATCTGGCAGCCGGCTATTTCACTTTCTCTCTTGCTCTCTCTTTCTCTCTTTGTCTCCCTCTGGTCAAGTTTAAATAAACAAATAAAGTTAAATAAAATAATTCTTAAAAAAAAAGAATGAATGTTTGACTTTGTTATTTTGCTGATTACATTAATTCAAGAATATATGAACTAATTGAAAAAAGAAACCTTTATTTCCCATATTTAGTAGATAATTATCAAATCCATATTTTATGTTATTTTAATCAATTGTGTACTATTAATTGTTATGCTAACTCAATATAAAAGGCATTTTACATAAGCTTAAAAATAAATTCACTCTATAAATACTATTGATACAGAAAACTTCAGTAAATAATTTTATATATAAAACAGATTGCAGTAGAATAAAATTATATGGGATTATTGGAATGTAAAATAGAAGTTTAGAAAGACTAAGACATAATGTAAAATCTCTGACTTAAAACAGAGGAATGTGTAGCCCTTTATCTTCCAAAGGATAAAAGCAATAACAGAAAAAAGGAAAAACAGAGGAATGTGTAGCCCTTTATCTTCCAAAGGATAAAAGAAATAACAGAAAAAAGGTAATTGATAAAGAAAGAGACATCTTATTTTTTAGACCATAATCATCAACGGTTGCAAAAATTTTAGGTTAAAAACTCTCCTGATATAATACACTAATTAAGACACAATGCCATCAGTGATGTGATCTTGCCAAACAATTAAACTAAATTTGTGAGGCCTCTAAATATAAATACTAGTTCATAAGAAAAGCAAAAGAGAAAATATTTTAAAGCACATCACATGGATGTAATTTGCAAAAATGCAAAATGTAGAAAGCTCAACAGATAAAACATCTAAGCTCTTCAACATATAAATTTCAAAAAATAAAATGAGAGTTTATTAAAATAAACATACTTACCAATGGTATCATATGGAACTTGAATGGATCCTGATTTAAACAAACCAACTGTACAAAAATAACTGAATATGTGCACATGTATTCATGAGACAAACAGAGAGCTTTGAACATTGAATATTAAAAGATTGTTGCTAAGTTTTAGGCATGTTAGTGCTGTGGCTATTTTGTTGTTGTTGTTGTTGTTGTTAAGTACTTGAGGGACCAGCAGATGACATGTTTATAGTGCTGGACTCCCACATAGTACACCGTGGTTCGAGTCCCGGATCAGGTGGTGTAAACTCACTCCTGGTGCATGTGTGTGCATGCCCAAGATCCCAAGAGGAGAAGGGATTGTGGTGTGACCATCTCCCAGGGGGAAGGGGGGCATTCTCATTTTCTGGTGAGCACACGTGCCCTATTTCAAAAACCTCTCTTCAAAAAAAAGTACTTGAGGGACGAACAGATTGCATAATGGTTACATCGCTGAACTCCCACATAGTCGACTATGGTTTGAATCTCGGACCTGGTGACTTAAAACTTATGCCAGCTGTGTGTGTGTGCATGCCCAAAAACCTTAAAAGGGAATGTAGAAGAAGGGATTACAGTGCTGTCATCCCCTCGGGGGTTGATTTCTCATTTTATGTTTCTCTGTCTCTCTGTATCTATGGCAAACCATGTGCTCTATAGCAAAAATAAGCAAATAAATTTTAAAAATACCTCTTTTTTTTTCTTTTTTTTTTAAAAAAAAGGAGTACTGGAGCAAGGACCAAGATGGCTAACTAGAAGGACATAGCATTCATCTCATCCACATAGAAGGAAGAAAATGACAAATAATGAGCTTAACTTTAAATCAAGCACATGGAAAGCACTAGAAATTAGTAGGGAAGTGACTGAAATATGAAAACTTGGGTAATAGAATAGAGGAAGAAGTGCAACACATGACTATGGTCTAGCAGGACCTAAGAGAGACTTCACATTTGCTGAGAAAGAGATCCCAAAAGTCTTCATTATCACTGTGGATAACAGTCACAGTTATAGGAAAGCTACATAGTCCCCAACTCTAAATAAAGTAAGCAAGCAAATGATCTACATAACAGTTTTGTTTGAAAATGTTTATATTTACAATGCACTGAAAATGACATCTTTTTCATTCTTAAACATGGCGGAAATGTTTAGATATCAACTTTAAAATGTATCAAAGGATGCATGATTTTTCAAAATTTTAGGGGGAAGTTCATGAGCAAACTTATTTGCAACCACTTGCCCAGAAGGCCAGGTAGACAGGCAGAAACCTGCCATTCTCTATATTTCCTAGGCCAGAAACCTAAGTCTAATCTCTGAACCCTTGATTTTCTTCATTCCCTTGACCAAATGGCTGCCAATTTCTCCTAATGTCACCTCCCAAATATGATCTTATTTTTTCTCTTCCTCTTCATTTCTACAAACACTTTTCTAATAACAACCTTCATCATCTCTTTTCCAGATGGCAATAGTCTCCTAAATTGTGTTCCTCACTACAGATATGTCTGGGTTAGTTTTTTATATTTCTGTCCAAAGTGACCTATCTGAAATTGCACATCTGACCATTTTCTTACAACTCTTCTATAGTTGCATACCACATTTGAAAAAATACACATGTGTGCCAGTTAGTGGCATAGAAGTAAAATAAAATACTCTACAAGGCTGACCCATGTGGAACTGTTTCAGCTTCAAGTTTGGAGACCTCCCTGAAAATAAAGAACACTTACTTGTCTATGATCCAGGACTGGCTGTATTTCCTTTCCTTTCCTTTCCTTTCCTTTCCTTTCCTTTCCTTTCTTTGAGAGAGACAAGCCCCCTGAATAGTGTCTCATGCTGCATACTTCCCCTATTTCTCTCTCTCTCTTACACACACACACACACAGGAAATAAATGAAATTATTTAAAAAGATAAAAAATAAAAACTAGATTTCTTATCATATATAATGATATCTATCCTATGTCCTTTATCTCACCTATCTTTTGTTTTATTTTCTAAATTTACTACAGGGCATATGCTAGAGAGAGACAGAAAGGGGACAAGTTAGAAAACCTCCCTCAGGAGGGATGGCCATGCTGCAATCTCTACTACTTCATTCTCCTCTAGGGATTTTGGGTACACACACACACACACACACACACACACACACACACACACATGCATGTTGAATTTCAAGCTGTCAGGTTTGAGACTTCAATTAAACATGTGGGATCCATCCACCTTAACCACCACCTGCTGGTTGGTCCTTTGTCTTGCCTCTCTTATTTCATACAACCTCTCTGACTTCAGAGCTTATTATTTGTGCTCCAATACTCATTTCCCTTTTGTCTTTAGAGAACTTTAAGCTTTCAGCTAGGCAAATGGACACTAGAAAAAGTCTCCTTTGCAGCTAGATATGCCCATATAAATAAGTTACAGAAAATGGTATATTAGCAGAAATGATATTTCCAACATGAAGGAGCAGTATATAACCTTCTCTTCATCTTGTTGCTACAGAGTGGAATGCAAGAGTTGTAGCTAGAGATCCATTAGGCATATTCTGTTTGAAAACAACAAAACAAAAGGAACCTGGGTCTCTGACCCTAGGAAGCACTATGAAAGCTGTCACTCAACTTTCATTGGACTTTTACCTGAAAGTTAAGAAACTTCAATGTGTTTTAGCCACTGTTATTTTACATTTACTACCCCATAAAGCAGTACTCAATCCATCTTAAATTTGAATTAAGTAAGCCCTTCATAAAGAGTAAAGTAGCTGTACCCTTCTCATCCAATATCTACACATAAATGCCACGTAGTTTCACAGTTCTAACATTTTGCCTTTCATTAAGAGCAGCTTCCTCATCTTTTTATTAATGTATCAAACCCCACTTTGTCATTTTATTTTTGTAACAAATCATCCTATAAATTTTCATATTGAAGTAAGGTGCCATTTAGGCTTCCATAACACTCTGCACATGCTTCTCTCAGGGCAATATCAACATTGTGCTGAAAGTAATCATTTTTATTTCATTTCCTTTCACTAAATTAGAATCTCGTTTAGAGAAGGAATGTTTGCATTTACAATTAATTTCAAATATCTAATACAGCACCTGGTACATAATAGAAACTTAAATGTTTATGAAGTAAATACATACTTCTGAGTCTATAATATTTATATTCACTTCCTCACATTTTAAATATATCTGTTTTCTGCTGACTTATATAGGCAAATAAGTTTTAGAAAAATAATTAATATTAAAATTTAACTTTTAAAATGTCTAATCAATTTTCCAAAAGAGTCTGCAGAAACGTTACTTCTTTGAATGGAGGGATGCTGAATATTTTCTACTTAAAAAAGCTTTAACTAATAATTGATTAGGACTTACCACAATTCCTTGGCCACTTGCTGGTGAAATTTGCTTCAGCAAAAGGTGCTTGAAAAAGTAGATATCCACCTGAAGAAAAATGAAACTGGACCCCTATCTTTCACCATTAACAAAAATCAACTCAAAGTGGATCAAAGATCTAAATCTAAGACTGCAACCTATGAAACTACTCGTAGAAAACACTGGGGAAATGCTTGGAGACATCAGAGTAGGCAAACTTTATAAATAGCATCTCCAAAGCACAGGTAATAATCCCAAAAATAGACAAGTGGGACTACATCAGGTTAAAAAGCTTCTGCACAGCAAAAGAAACAAAAATTAAGGTGAATCAAAACCCTTGAAATGGGAGAATATATTTGTAAACTATGCCTCAGTATTTGGGACTGATAACCAGAATTTACAATTTTTCAAGCAGTTCACCAGAAAAAAAAAAAAATGACAAACAGACAACTCTCTAAGGAAGACATGCAAACAGCCAAAAAGCATTTTAAAAATTCTCAGCATTCCTTATCATAAGGGAGATACAAATCAAAACCACAACAAGATACCACCTCACCCCAGTCAACATGGCTATGATTTAAAAAAATGATAAATGCTGTTGAGGCTGTGGAGAAAAAGGAACTCTGCTACACTATTGGTGGGAATATAAACTAGTACAGCCACTGTGGAGAACAATATGGAGATTCCCCAAAGACCTATAAAGAGAACTACCGTATCATCGATCCATTCTACACTTGGGTATCTACCCAAAGGATAGGAATACATTCAGTCAGAAAAACACTTGCACACCCGTGTGTATTGCAGCATTATTCACAATTGCTAAGATATGGAACTAACCCAAATGTCCATGGATAGATGAATGGATTGAAAAAGTGTAGCACATATACACTACGGATTATTACTCAGTCATAAAAAAAAATGAGATCCCAGCATTTGTTAGAAAGTGGACAAATATGGAAGATTTACTCTTAAGTGAAGCTAGCCATATTATGAAAGAGAGGCATTACAAGTCTCCTCTTAATATATACCAAATGTCTGCACTCTATGGCAGAAACTGAAACATTGAACAGTATAAAGTCATGGAGAGCAACTATGAACATGAGAGACAGTGTGGAAGGAGGGTAGGAAATAGCAGAGGATGAGAGAGAGGGAATCAAAGGGAAAAAAGAAAGAACTAAAACAGTTAAGAAACACAAAATGGAAAACTTATCTGTTGAAGATAATAGGTATGGTAATATCTTTGATTGGGCCAATATTCAGTGTATTCTTGATGGGAAAATTCATTTTGTATGCTGCAATGATATACAATGAATGAACGTAGAATAAATAAATAAATAAATAAATGTTTTAAAGTTTGTTCATTTAATTGTATATTTTTCTCATAAAATAACCTATTAATTCATTCAAGACTTTTTCAAAGATGGGATTTTTCTTGGATCTCCCGCCAGTAATTTCCTATGAACTATCTTTGTGTTGTTTCATAAAATGTAAAGAATCTTCTACACTGAACACCACAGCATTTAATATGGTGCTAAGCAAGTAGCGGGCACTCATTTAATTCTTATTAAGTTGAATTTAACTTTAAAAGTAGCACAAATTTTGACCGATGAAAATCAGAGCAACACCACATGTTAATAAAGGAAAGCCAATGAATCAAGAACCCACTCAGTGATTAACAAATTTCTTCTTTAACAACTCTCCTTGTCTTACAGAGATTTCTGGACTCTATTTAACTTTATTTTTCCTGTAAAGAATAAAGATATGGTTATTTCTTGGTAGAACACATTAATTGGCTGTATTTCCTAGGCTGTACCATTTTGAATTTGATAAAATTTAATAATGAAAATATAATTTTATTTGGTGATAAATTTGAAGTAATCACTTTTATGCAATAATGAAAAGTACATAAAATATAATCATGTTAAAGCATGATAAAGTGATCACAGGGAAATGTAGTTCTAATGTTAAATAACATTTAGGGGAAATACTTTAAATGAAATAGACACAAAACTGCAATAAATTTGAAAGTATTGTCATTAGGAACTTTTAAAATGTTAGCAAGTAGACTTAGAAAGCTTAAGATTTGCAAAAAAAAAGTGATATAAAGGAAATGTCCATTAAAATTGAAATTAGGTTTTTGAAAGAGCTTAAAAATAGCTCTAATACTTTTACATTACTATAAATTAGTTGAGGACAATTAGGGGATCTAATGTATATTAAAATATTACAATTACTGGGGAATCTGTTTTTCCTGATTTAAGAGCTATTATAGCCATACTATTGTGTAAATGATAAAATTAATTTTTTGAAAATTACCTTAAGTATTAGAATGTGAAAGTTTTTAAATTAACATATCACTTGGCTTGGACTTAAATAAAAAAAAAACTGACATGAAGATAATATTTAGGGACACAAATCTACAGAGTATATATTCATTTACATCAATTAATTTTGACCAGGAAAAAGCTTTGACTAAAGCAACCTGATATTAACATAATTTTCTGAAGAAATTCATCAATAAGTGGAAGTAGATTTTTGAGGAGTATGTGACATACTAATGCATGTAAGCAGTTTGGTCCTTTGTAGCACTAAACATATGTGTTTTACAGCATAATTTAGAACTAGTCTAGCTCTATAAGATGTTTGGAAACTTTTTGCCAAATTACATCAGTTTAGCTTGCATGTTTCTGAAACATGCTGCTGGCATTTAGGGCAGAGTAATGATCTATTCTGTCATCTGATACCACAGTGGTTGATGTTTAAATCCCTGGTCCTGGATATTAAGAGTCAGCAGAACCAGTAATTGTAATTACTATAAATGGCTGCACACACTTCCAGACACACTCTAAAAGTGGAGAGCAAGCTTAAGTTAATAACCACTGATGGTATATTTTGAAGATAGCATTAATTTCACTGATTTCATAATTAGTTCATTTCACAACTACCTCATTTTGCTATGCATACAATCATTAAGTTTTCTGAGTTGTATTCTTTCCAGGATAGTATTAGGTTGGACTTCCCTTACCACTTTACATTATAAGATATAATACACATCAATATAAATAAATGGGAGAACTAAAATATATGGTCCACTAAGTTATCACAAAGCCAAAACTGAGGTAAGCACTAATCAGGTCAAGAAATACACTAAAACTGAAAAAAAAAAAAGATAGAAATAGAACAATGCAAGCCAATCTGGAGGCACAATCAGTGGCAAACTGAATTGCAGTGCTGAAAATCACATTACCAACTGTAGGTTTGGAACCCCAGTCAGCTTAAAAATGTGCCTGATGCATGGTTGTGTGCCCAAGATGCTGAAGAACTGGAGGGACAGGGAAAGGGGATCATGGATTGATAAGATGCTGGCAAGATATGTCTCTATCTCTTACATGTGCACACACTACCATGAAATAAAAATAAATTAAAAATAAATAAATAAGAAAGAAGGAAGAGATAGAACTATCCCAGAAACCCCAGAGACCACTTGTGCCCCCTCCAAATCACTACAAGGTCTCTCCTCAGTTACTAGCCTACCTGCTTAACAACCTCTCTGCTTTACCACCAGTTCTCAGCACAAGGAATTCCCTTTCTCAGTCATTTTCTCAAGCTTGCAGTTAGGATTCATTACAGGAAGTATATATAATCACACAAGACTCCATATTTCATTTATAAATTTGTACTTTGTTGTGTACCTATATTAGTATTTAGAACAAATAAAAATGATTGTGCTTGAGTTATATGATTGTGTTGTGATGTATCTTGTCACTTTCTGGCACTTATCTAATGTATGATTTCCATACGAGTAGAATTAACATTATTCTAGTGTGGTATCATATGCTATCTATTGAAAAATGCATTCTTTATGGTGTCACAATGCACCACAAGACATCCATCTTTAAGTTTTTTTCTTATCTACCAACATGCTTAATGATGTAGTCATAAGAATGGAACTTAGTTGTTAAATGAGATATGCCTATACTCTCTATCAAAGAATATCACTATCTTAACTTTAATGTAATTTTGTGGCAATTTTCTTTGTCTTTTGTTACTAATCATGCAACTTATTACCACTATATTTGAGGTTCACTTGCTTGCTTTTTGTAGATATATGAATAGAACCATAAATTACTTTTTCTCATGTATCTGGATACTTTCCATCAAACTTAGGTTTATGATATCCACTCAAATTGATGTATACAGTTGGGTTTTGTTCACGTTTCTTGGTGTACATACTACAATATATCCAATCTATTATTGATATTTTAGTGGTTTCCAATCATTTATATCATTTATAATGCTTCTCTAAATATTTGTTAAGTATATTCTCCTATGATGCTGATGGAAATGTTAATTGGTCCAGCCACTGTGGAGAACAATTTGGAGATTCCTCAAAAATCTACAGTTAGAACTACCATATGACCAAGAAATCCCACTCCTGGGTATCTACCCAAGGACAGAAGAATCCTTAGTTGTAAAAGTACTTGCACATCTATATTTATTGTGGCTTTATTCACAATTACTAAGACATGAAACCAACCCAAATGTGCATGAACAGATGAATGGATTAAGAAAGCGTGGCACATGGAACACTATGGAATACTACTCAGCCATAAAACACCATAAGACCCTGACTTTTGATAGAAAATGGACAAATATGGGAGATTTACTGCTGAGTGAAGCAAACCAGGCTATGAAAGAGAAACATTGTATGTCTCCACTAAATATATACCGACTGTCCACACTCTATGGTAGAAACTGAAACATTAGAGGATATTGAAACATGGAAAATGGTTATGGACACTGGATACAGTGTGGGAAGAAGGTGGGAGAAAGAGGAGGGTGGGAGAAAGAGGAGAGTGTGAGGAAAGACATTAAGGAGAAAAATAGAGAGGCAAGACATTTATGGAGCACAGAAATGGATTATTATCAGTTGATGATGATGTGTATATTATCTTTTTTTTTTTTTTTTGGAGAGATTTTCACTGTAGGGCGCGTGCGCTCGCCAGACAGACAGAAGAGACATAGAGACAGAAAGCGAGAAATCACCTCCCAGGGGGGATGGTCACGCCGCAATCCCTTCTCCTCCATTCTCCTCTCGGGATCTTGGGCTCGCACGCACACGCGCCCGGCGTGAGTTTTAAGCCACCGGGTCCGGGACACGAACCGCGGTCGACTACGTGGGAATCCAGCGACATAGCCATTATGCTAACTGCTGGTTCCCATGTATATTATCTTCAACTAGACTGTTACTAAGTGTATCCACGTTGGGAAAATTCACTTTACAAGCTAAATGATGTATAGGGATTGAATGCATAAAAGAAATTAAAATAAAATATATTAATAAAATAAAATAAAATATATGCTGATGTAAATATTTATGTATTTTTGTTAAAAGTGAATTGGTAACATCAGTATACTCATTTATTCAACCTGGATAGAAGATATTAAATATTTGTAAAGTGCAAAGTGCTAATAGCCAATACCAATTGTGTTGAGAATACCCCTTACTATTTCACCATAATTTGTTTTTTATCTTATTCATTTTAGCTATTTGATTGGGTTATATAGCTGTATACTATTGTGGGCTCATTTTGCACCCATTGGCCATTTGGTTATGTTTTATTAGTCAGTTCCAGTTCAAATCCCACACCCATTTTTCTAGTGGCTTTTTGTAGTAGGTAGTTATAGATTATGGATGAAGAGAATTTGTGTTGCCCAGTGGTGGTGGCACAGACATTGGGGCACTGCAATATAATACTTGATCAACACGAGAATCTGGATGCTGGGTTCACCTAAGCATGCAGGGTACAGCTGCATGTGCACCCATGAACCTGGCTGATAGGAAAACTGAGGAGAGTTCTTACAGATTTTTATTCTCTATAAAGATTAGATATTTCTGTTCTTAGCAACACAAAGAAGTAAAATACTATTCTACTCGTCATGCATTCTGGCCTAAGTACACTGGACATCTTGCAGTCTAACACAGTAAATCCTCCAACACACTAATCTTGTTTCTGCTTTCAGAAATTTGGTTTTGCTGTTCATTGTATACAGCAGCTCTTCCTCTAGATTCTTGTATGATTCACTATCCCTTTTCTTTCAGGTTTCTGCTTAAAATAATTTCCTTAACAGGGATCTTCCTTGGCTATTAAACTTAAAATGGTACTTGTTGAGCTGGCAGTTGGCATGGTGGTTAAGGGTGCTGAATTCCGACATGGCCCGACTGCTGTTCAAGTCTCAGACCTGGAAGCTTGTTTTCTCCCTTTCCCTTTCTCTCTGTCTCTCTCATGGGTCAAATTTAAAAATAATAACAAATGGAGTTAAATAAATAATTCTTTTACAAAATAGTACTTGTTGGGAATTGTCTATTCCTTACCTCACTATATTTTTCTTCATAGCATTTATTATTCATTATAATTTTATGCATATATATGTGTATATGAGATTGAGATAGGTATATGTATGAGAAATTTGTTTATGTAAAATGAGTATTATAAAAACTACATCCATTTCAAACAAATTTTACACCAAAATAAACTGATAAGTTAATTCCATTTCTTTATTTCTTTTCTTTTTTTTTTTTTTTTTGGAGAGGTTTTCACTATAGGGCATGTGCACTCACCAGACAGACAGAGAGAGACATAGAGACAGAAAGCGAGAAATCATCTCCCAGGGTGGATGGTCATGCCACAATCTCTTCTCCTCCATTCTCCTCTTGGGATCTTGGGCACGCACGCACACGCACCCAGCGTGAGTTTTAAGCCACCGGGTCCGGGACGCGAACCGTGGTCAACTACGTAGGAGTCCAGCAATATAGCCATTACACAAACTGCTGGTTCCCAATTCCATCTCTTCACAAGCTTTTTGAAGTACCCTCCTCTGTGTGTGTGTACATGTGTGTACATGTGTGTATACATGTTTATATTTCTTATTGCTCATATCTTTATATCAGTAAATGTCTAGACATAAACAGAGAGAATACTCAAAGAAAGTAATTTAAAGAAAGTTTAATAAAGAAATGGGTACCAGAGTGTGAAGAGGATTTAGAAAAACTAACAAGAATGGTGCAGTATTTCAGGGGTAGCAACAGTGGGGAGGCATTACATACCTAGGCAAGGAGAGCGTGTGATTACCAGAACTTAGATTGGAAAGCTACATGGACAATGCCACTGTACTTGAACTAAGACCTTGTGACCTTGAAAGAAGGACAGAATCAGAGAGCAAGAGGAATAAATACATCAATTTAATTCTCCAGCTTTTATTCTCCAACTGCATTAGACTGCAACATCCCACTTGACAAACCTAATCAGTAGTCAAATAAGATGCCTGTTGATTTTACCTTAAGGATAAACCTCCTGGAGCACAGTGCAGGTGGAGAAGGATAGAGAGTGTGTCTGAAAAGGACAGGGAAAAGAACATCATGTCCCACCTCATTGTAATGCATAGAGCATCTATGAGGGAAAGGACTAATTTTTACACCAATGTATTCCCAACACCTAAATTACTACCTACTACATAGAAGGCCCTCAACAAGTATTTTTAAATGAATTTGAATAGCATAGTTAATTCAATTGAGCACAACACTTTAAAAGATCTTGAAAAGGCACCAACTCAAAATGTTCCTTTTAATATCGCATTTGTATTCACTGAGGCAAGCTAAGTCATACTGTGGAAGGAATTCTAAAATTTCAGCAGCATAAAGTAATGCAGTTTTATTTCGTGCTCTTGATATATGTCCTTTTCAGGATTGCCTTTATTCTTCTGAGTCACACAGGGATTAGGCTGACAGAAGAGACATCATTTTAGAGATTATCAATCATGTACCACAGGGAAAACAGTACTGCATAATAATTGCATTATTGGCAATTAAATGTTCTTTCTGTAAGTGACATCTGCTCACAATTAATTGACCATAACTGGTCATAGGACCCCATCTAACCCATGAGACCTAGATGTGCAATCCTATCAAGTATCTGAAAGAAAATGTTACTACTAAACCACTTCTAAACTAAGCATATTTTACTAAGTATATTATGCATGTAAGATAGTAGCAGCTACACCTTAATAAGTGTCAAACAACAAAGCACATTAATTCACTAGAAAAGAGAAAATTTATGCTAATAAATTTATTAATAAATGTATTTTTAGAGTCCTTTTCTATCTCTACTGAGAAGGATAATTTTAGTTTAAGATCTCTTGCTTTTCTATAAATTAGCATATTATGAAGTTTATATTAAGGTAGATTTCCTTTTAAAAAAAACAAGTGTAATTGACACTCATTTATGGGACTTATGAGAACATTCTTATTATAGCTTCATGAAATACAGCATTTGAAAAAGATCCAAAAGTATACAGTTGTCCTATAATCCTGCATTATAGTTAAAGAAAATGAGGTCTAGAAAAATCAGAGAGTTGTTCTGAGAATACAGTTACTGGCAAAGTCAGGATGAAGTTCCAGATCTAATGGCCATGTCAGTGTTCTTTCCACTGCATTACAGGTGTATATTGTCTCTTATTGTAGATACTATTAGAAATCTGACACCAGTTAATGAACTTGACAGTAATAAGTACTCATGGACCAGGCATAAAAGCCAATTTTAATCTTTAGTCATTTTAATTATGTAAATACGCATAAACAATAATTTGAAGAAAGTTAGGTATTAAATAAAGATTTGATAGCAATGTTGCTGAGTACATGTGGAAAAAGGGATTACAACTTAATGGAATATTACCTTTAATTGTCTATATTCTTCTTCTGGAACAATGAGAAAACATGACCAAACATCTAGGCAAACTTCCCAAGGTTTAAACAACATTGTTCTTCTATATTTTCAATTGTTCACTCACCAAAGTGATAAACCAATCAGAGACTATGGCTTCCACTCAAATGATTAAGTGATAAAGACTATTTAACATGACATTGTTAGTGCTGATGACCCTTCAAGAATCTAAGGTAAACCATACTAATGAAATAGTTAAATTCGGTGAATTCGGTTTTCTGCTATTAACTGAATATTACGATCAGTTGTCTCAGTAATTTTATTAGTATGACTTTTTATACATCAGTTTTATTTAAGTCAGTCGATCTGAAAACAGCTTACTAAATTCTACTTTAATAAAAATTCACTGGGATGATAAAAATGGGTAATTTTCAGTGTGCTTACATTTCTGAGATTATTGCTGAAGAGGTCATAAACAGTTTTCTACCTCATTAGAAAGTAAATGCTTAGATTGTATTTATCTCTAGAGTGGTTTAAGGTAGAATATCATAACAAGTTAACTGCTGAGTGAATTTCTAAAAAATACTGATAACAAATGTTTTCCTAGAGTATAAAATACATTACTATTGCAAAATGGTACTTGAACCCAGTGCACTGCCTATTTAGCTTTAGGGTTTCTTTCTCTAGAGAATAAAAATAGAGAACATTATAATTTCTAAAGCAAGGTTGCTTAGTATATCACAAATCTTACTCTTGTTTGATATTGTTGGGAGATGGCTTCTCTGATGATACCCAGGTTCCTAGAGTTTCAAACACCTGAAAGAAACACACCAAGAATGAAAGGAAAAGTAGTTTATCAAGCAGAAGTAGAAGTATCCTCCTGAGAGGTAGAAGCAGGCCTGAGTGGACAAAGAAACAGTGCCTCAAAAAGGCCCCAGCAGTAACATTCTGCAATATTTATAATTTTTAATCTAGATCATGTCGGTTGATCATTGACTGAGACCACTGAATGTTTTTATGTCATTGCCTCTATGGTTGTTCTTATGTCATTGCCTCTAACAAATGTGTCTGGGCCTACTGATTCATCTCATTGGCTATATTAAATGTGGCTTAATCATCTAGACATACCTCACTGGCAATCTCCTGCCTACATTACCTTAGGCAGGGAACTTTCTGCCTTGACCTGTTTTTCTAACTAGCCACATATGCAGATGCTCCTGCCCCCTTTCTCATTTCCATTTCCAAGCTCTCTTGTGTCTCAATATCATTGCTTTGTCTTTCAATTCCTTTAAAAAATAAAAAAAAAGTAAATAAAATAACCCTATTTCATATTCCTTAAAAAACTTTAAGTCTAAAGCCTGAATTTGACTACTACCTTTACTAATACTACTGTCAGAGTAAGAGAATTTCTAACTGTGAAGATTCAGTTGATAAACAGAATTTTCTTTTTCAGTGTGAAAATAAATACAAAGTTAATTCCCTAAAAATAGTCATATCGAGCAAAAAGTAAATTGCAGGTTCTGAAACTGATTACATGACACACACATTACTGATGACAGCTTTTAATATGATTTTTGGCATCACACTAGTTTTGTCTTTTTTTAATGTTTTGCAAATTCAAATGTCTATAAGAGTTATTTGTTAACCATTCTATCTTGGGTTGAAATGTTTCTTCTAAAACTTTTTTTTAATTTTTTTTATTTGAGAGATTTTTGTTATAGGGTGTGTGTGCTCACCAGAGAAAGAGAGATACAGAAAGACAGAAAGCGAAAAATCACCCTCCCCCCCCCGGGGGGATGGCCACGCCACAATCCCTTCTCCTCCATTCTCCTCTTGGGATTTTGGGCATGCACCCACACACTCCCAGCGTGAGTTTAAGCCACGGGGTCCGGGACTCGAACCACGGTCGACTACAGTGACATAGTCATTATGCTAACTGCTGGTCCCAAATTGTTTTATTTTTTATGAGTTAAAGAAATATAGCAAATTAATATGGTAGAGGAGAGACTAAAGAAAGTAAAAGAAAGTAAAATATCTCAGAGTATAACTTCCCTATTACTTCTTCTCTAACCTGTAAGATTTTGAATTTAAATGAATGTCAATGGAGACTGGGAAAAATAAAAAACATCACAGATAAAATTGCCACAAAATTGTTTTATTTTTTATGAGTTAAAGAAATATAGCAAATTAATATGGTAGAGGAGAGACTAAAGAAAGTAAAAGAAAGTAAAATATCTCAGAGTATAACTTCCCTATTACTTCTTCTCTAACCTGTAAGATTTTGAATTTAAATGAATGTCAATGGAGACTGGGAAAAATAAAAAACATCACAGATAAAATTGCCACATTGTCATTTAATGGAGACTGGGAAAAATAAAAAACATCACACAGAAAATTGCCTCTTTGTCATTTAACTTTTTATTTTTTAATTTTTTTAAAGATTCAATTTTTAAATTTTAATTATTATGATTATTCTTCAGTTTTGACCAGATCGAGACAGAGAGAAAGGGAGAGTGAGAAAGCAAGCTGCCAGGTCCAGGAACCGAACTGTTTTTAGCCACATGGGAGTCCAGCACCTTAACTACCATTCTACCTGTCAGCCCCAGTCATTTAGCTTTTTAAAATCAGAGACAGTGTGGCTATTTCTTTCAGGGTTATTCTTTTACATACCTTCCAGAACTTCATTGTGAAACTAATGACAGTAGAAATTATAGGAGTCAGACAATAGTGTAACAGTAATGCAAATGGATCTACAAGAAAAGGGCTCAGGTTAGCATTTCTTTGTTTTTTTGTGTAATTGAGATTTATTGGTCATGTCAAGAATCAGTACAGACATTTTAATTTGTACCTGATTCCTAAGATACATAACAAAAATTTAAAAACTAAGTATCGTGATTTTTTAAAATGAAGTGACATTCCATCTTCAAATTTGTAGGCAAATTTTCCTTAAGAGGATATCAAGAATCACTCTCTTCAAATGTTGAAAGCTTTTATGTAAGTCCCACCAAATCACAATTTACTATCATACACACTACATACTCAAATTTCCAATCTTTCACAGAACGTTAACAAAATTATTAGGAAAATTGAACTACCACGACCAAAGATGTTGCACAGTGCACAAAATTCTGACAGAGGGAGCAACAATCAAAGTATGGTTTTCTTTAGGAAACAATACTACTAAAAACATAATAGAAATAATTTAAAATATTCAAGACACATTAAATGCATGACTGTGACTCCAAACTGCCAGTTAGTATGCTTTGTACTTAGGATATAAAAGCTACCCACCCATCCCCATCTATGGAATGTTAAGATGACATGCAAGGGAGCCAAAGCTTCCTTTAAGCAAATATCTCACTATTTTCTGGTTGTACCAAAAAATAAACAACCAGTAAATGATTTCACCTCTTACAAAAAAGTGTTTACATTTTAAAAATGGGATGAAATGTGATTCCCTCCATAAAAATGTTTCTAGAGCTACTAAAAAACTTGCATTTATAAAATAGTTGATAAAAATATTCCTCTGGGACCATTGATAAGATATGAGGGACCAGCACTTAGCGTAATGGCTATGTCGCTGGACTCCCATGTAGTCGACCGCGGTTCAAGTACCGGACCCAGTGGTCTAAACCTATGCCGGGCATGTGTGTGTGCATGCTCAAGATCCTGAGAGGAGAATGGGGGAGAAGGGATTGTGACGTGGCCATGCCCCCTGGGGGGTGATTTCTCACTTTCTGTCTCTCTGTCTCTCTCTGTCTTTCTGGCAAGTGCACACACCCTATAGCAGAATAAAACCTCTCCAAATAAATAAATAAGTAAACAAGATATGGTATATGACATTACTCAGACTTGACGTCTTTCTCGCCTGCTTCATCAGAAGGTGGACTTTCCTCATTTTTAGTTTCTCCATTTTCTGGACGTAAATCTTCTTTAGTGTCTCAGTTGGCCACTTCAACCTGTTTCCCCTTGCTCCCCTTTTCCCTTTTGTTTGCACTCTTGTCTGAAGATTTTTCCTGCCCCACTGCTTTTATGGCAAAAATCTATGGAGGCTGGAGGGTTGTGGCATTGAATCCATCTCTCTCTCTTTCTCTCTCTCTCTCTCCTCTCTCTCTGTCTCAATGCACAGGTTTGCATTTCTGAGCTCCTTTGTATATACTGGACAGGTGATTCAGTCTGCCTGAGGCTAGAGGTGGAGTATAGCATGAAAACCATGTTGGAAGTCTCTCTCTCTCTGTAGGAAATACAACTAGAAAACAGACAAATAGATACTAATTATAAGAAAATTTTAATATTGTCTCAAAATATTTTAAAATGAGTTAATGAAATTATAATTTTTTCCATTAAAATTATGTATGAAATATTATCAATGACTTCTTTATTAATCTACTAATTAGGAAATTAAACATCAATACCATAGTAAAATATCACATTACTGGGACCAACAGTTAGTGTAATGGCTATGTTGCTGGACTCCCATGTAGTTGACTGCGGTTCAAGTCCTGGACTGGGTGGCTTAAACGCACACCAGGCGCATGTGTGTGTGTGGCCAAGATCCTGAGAAAAGAAAGCAGGAGAAGAGATTCCAGCGTGGCCATCCCCTCTGCGGGGTGATTTCTTGCCCTTCTATCTCTCTGTCTCTATCTGTCTTTCTGGTGAGTGTTCACGCCCTATAGCAAAAACTTCTTCAAAAAAAAAGAAAATCACATTATTTCCAGTATGATGGCTAGAATAAAAAGGAGAGATAATAGTAAATGTTAGCAAGGATGTGGAGAATTTTAATAAAAATGAAAATTTGTGCAGCCACTCTGAAAAACATTCTGGAAGTTCCTCTAAAAGTTCAACACAGAATTTAACCCTACCGCCCAGATTTCCACTGCTAATTATAGACCCAAGAAAAATGAAAATATTATATCCATAGAAAAACTTATATGTGAATGTTTATACCAGCATTATTCATAATAATCAAAAATGGAAACTACTGGGACCAGCAGTTAGCGTAATGGCTATGTTGCTGGACTCCCACAGTTCACGTCCCAGACCTGGTGGATTAAAACTCACGCCGGGTGCGTGTGCGTGCGTGCCCAAGATCCTGAGAGGAAAATGGAGAAGGGATTGCAGCGTGGCCATCCCCTCTGGAGGGTGATGGGTGATTTCTCACTTTCTGTCTCTCTGTCTCTCTCTGTCTGGCGAGCGCATACACCCTATAGCAAAAAACCTCTTCAAGAAAAAAAAGTGGAAACTACTCAGATATCTACCAATGAATGTAGAGATAAGCAAATTATAGTATAAACATTCATTTTAGCATTATTCAGCTATAAAAATGGTAAAAAAAAAATTTACTGATATTTTCTATTGAAAGGAAAATCCTTGAAGATACAATACCAAGTGAAAGAAGACACAAGGGCCAACACCATAGCCAAGCAGTTAAGGGAGCCAGATACCACATGGTTTGAATCTGGCCTAAGCACTTTAAAAAACCATGCCAGGTTCTTGTGCATATGTATCCCAAATTCCAACAGAAGGAGAAGAGATTGTAGTGTGACTATGCCTCATTTGGGGGATGCTTTCACCCTCTCTCTTTCTCTGTCTCTCTCTGACAAGGCACATGCCCTCTGGAAATTAAAAAAAAAAAAGAAGAAGATAGAAACTAATCACAGAAGCCCATATAACATATAATTCTTGGTAAGAAACTGAAGAAAGAGAAAGGAAAGATGAAGAGACAGAGTGAGAGGGAGAAAGCACCTCCCCAGTGAGTCATGGTCACACAACAATTAATTTTCCTCCATTTCTCTAACCTGTCAGGATTTTGTGTACACACGTACACACACACACACACACACACACACACACACACACACAATCATGTTTTTTTCAAGTTGCCATGACCAGGATTCAAATTGCAATTAGCCATGAAGGATCCAGCTCCTTTAGCTATTAGGCTACCGAGCTAGCACCTACATTTACATATATATATATAAATCTATAAATTAAATATATTTTATATTACTAACAGTTTATAGAATTTATCAGGCAATGACCTATTATGTTATAAACAATTTTATTACCTTGGTGCATATAATTGGTCTTTATAAAAATCAGGTCAAGCTACTTCATAAGCATCACCTCCATAGTTTACGGCATTATACTAAAATATATTGTTACGATATTTACTTGAGAATATTTAGTCTTTCTGCAAAAGGTTTCAAAAATAATTAACAAAGTAAAATAAAGATGTGGTCTTCCAACTTTAATATTTTGTCTCTAAGCATATAGTCAAATAGTCTAAGGGCGATTTTAGCAACAAGGAGGAAGAAAAGTAACCCTGTCTTTTTAACATGCTATGGAGAATTAAAAGGATTTTGGAGATTTTTGTTTTTAAAAATAAAGTGGACAGAACTGAATGCTAAAACTGTGTGTAAATGTTACATTCAACATGACCAAAATGTTTAATATGCATCTGTGCTCAAAGAAAGAAAGGGAACTCCTTAAGTGTCAGAAAAATCTCTAACCTAGACTGACAAGCTTAGCCAACTCTGGTGATCAAGGGAAATCGTACCGAATATAGAATATAGCACAGACCTAGGGCAGGCATGGAGGCTAATATCCATGTGGGGATAAGCGATGTGGTCTTGAGTCAAGGTAAAGCAGGGAATTATATTTGAAATAGCATAAATGTAGGACTCTGAAAAGGCTGACCCTTTGCTAAAAACAAAATGGAAACATTTTTTTCTACTCAGTCTAAGGACGCAATAAAGAATTTGTTTTCTGCCTGGAACCTCTAAATTTAAAAAACAGTTCCTTAGAAAAGTGATGTTTAAAGCAGACACCAAATGTGCCTATGGATTCAATTTTATACCATTCATCTGCTGCAAGTATCTTGAGGCTAAAAGATGAACATGAAAACCCTGACTGGAACCCACCAAAAACAAATGTAAAAATTGTCTAGCAACTGTGGTGAATGCATTGACAGGCCACCCAGGTCCTCCTTAAAGAAATGGACTTATTTTCCCCAGCTGTAAGGAGGAAGGTCTGACAAAACCTTTAGCTGACAGTCCCTATGGGGATTACCTCTGCTGAAAACAGTCAGCTTGCCTAGAGGCTTATCCCCTGCTCAGGGCAGCCTGCCTCCGAAGTCTGGTGAAGATGACAGTATAAAAATCAAACTCACTTGACCCATTGAGACAATTCTTCAATATTCCTTGTAGGATGAGTTGAGACATCTGTTAAAACTGCATAGCAAGTGTTGAGCCTAGCAGCAGGCCCTTAAAAATAAAAAATAACAAAAAAAAACTTACATGCAAATCTCTGTTTGAGTCTCTTTAGGAAAGCCAACCTGCAACATTTACCCAACAGAGAACACAGGACTACCACAGGAAAAAGATATAGGTTTCTTGCTGAAGATAAGTGTATTAGAAAAATAAACTCAAAAGTCCAGGAGACATGATCTATAACAGTAAGGTAATAAACCCTACAAACAAAATGAATATCATCAAAATACTTGAAAGAATAAACTGAAAGACACTATAAAAAGTTATTTTAACTAATTAAAAAAGTAGAAACTGGGACCAGCAGTTGGCGTAATGCCTATGTCACTGTACTCCCATGTAGTCGACTACGGTTTGAATCCCAGATCTGGTGGCTTAAACTCACACTAGGAGCTTGTGCGTGTGTACCCAAGATCCAGAGAGAAGGATGGAGGAGAAGGGATTGTGGCATGGCCATCCTCCCTGGGGGGGTGATTTCTCACTTTCTGTCTCTCTGTCTCTCTCTCTCTTTCTGGGAGTTCATGTGCCCTACAGCAAAAATCTCTTTTAAAAAAGTAGAAACCATAATAATAAAAAAATAATAATAAAGGAAAAGGAAGGCAGATTTAAGTGGACAAAAAGAAAAAAAAAATGGAACTACTCGTAGGGGGTAGAATATATTGGAAGTCAATATCTATTCCACCATCCCTATAGGATGTCTTCATGTTCCACAGACCCTAGAAACTAAAAACATACATTTCCAAGACTCCATTGAACATGGTCTCTGTAGGTGATTTAAGTTCAGTCAAACAAGTGCATTGATGTGAGACTTGGACGTAGACATAAGGGCAAAAGCTCTGCCTCTTTAGATAATGCTGTCTCTAGTCATTCATTTTCAAAAAGGCCAGGACGAAGGAGAAGCCTCAAATACACACTTTAAGGAGAAACAAAAATTCTCAGTAATCAAGATAAATAATATTTTGATGCAATATTTTAGAGGGCAAAAGCTCACAATGATCACACTATATCATTTGTAAAAAAAACTAAAATGAATTTACTGATATTTCTCTTTGCCTCAGGCTCTAATACAGCTTTCAACAAGCACGCTAAGTCTTTCTATCTTTATT
Source organism: Tupaia belangeri chinensis (assembly GCF_000334495.1). NCBI lineage: Eukaryota > Metazoa > Chordata > Mammalia > Scandentia > Tupaiidae > Tupaia > Tupaia belangeri. The sequence goes on from NW_006159434.1 coordinate 2,666,604, forward strand.
TACAACTTTGGTAGTTTGTTGGTTATGACTGTTTTGCATTAATTCTGATTTAATTAAATTATCAATAGATGTTGTCTGTATTTATCATCTTATTTTGTGCTCTCCATGTATTTTGTCTATTCAGTGTTTTTTCTGTTTTTTTTTTCTAAACTTCTTTTGCATTGATTATTTTTGTATTCCATTTACTTCCCCCTCCTAGTTTAGATGAATTCATATGCTATTCTTATAGTCATTCATATGCTATTCTATAGTACCTAGAATTTAAAACTTTCATACTAAACTAAAACAATTAGTAAATGTCAATTTCCTCCTCCAGAATAATACAAGAAATTTAGAATACTGTAATTGAATTCAACATCACCTTCCATAAGTTATTGTTCAAATTTGTTCAAATTCCATTTTGTTTTCATGATACAATATGTTAATTTTAATAAAATTAATGTGCTTTTAATTATACCTACATAGTCACATTATTTTCTCTTCATCTTTTCTCAAATGTCAGACTTTTAAACTGGGATTATTGTCCTTATGTTTAAAGTCTATTTGTAATTTTATTTAAGACTGGCCAATATAAACTTATTCAGTTATTGTTTACTTGACACATGCTTTTCAAAACATGGAAGATGACCTACCATTTTCATTGATTTCCATTATTGTTGAAGAAATGACTGTCTAAATATTGTTCCCTTGAAGATAATTCATCCGACTGCTCTTTTTTTGTCTTTAATGTTTTGCATTCTTTTTTGCCACATTAAGTGTGGATTCTCTGGACTTCCAGCATTTTTAGGTCAGATTTTTTCTGCATATCTAGAAACTCTTAGCCATATTCATTCAAATACAGCCTTTACTTCATTCTTTCTTTTTTCTTTAGAATTTTGATTAAATTTATGTGAAATCTTTGATATTATTCATGTCTCCTTTCTTTGCTTTCATATTTTCTACATCTGAATCTCCGATGCATTTTGTGTATTTCTGAGTCATATTTTGATGTATTTGTCAGCATTCTCTGGAGAAACTGAACCAATGAGTGTGTGTATGTGTATGTGTTTGTGCATGTGTGTTTCCCTGTGTGTGTGTGCATGCGTGCACATAGAGAGAAAGAGGAAATGAGTTGAAAAGAATGAAAAGAGAGAAGGAGAAAGGGACAGAGAGAGAGAGGGAAGGAATAAAGGAGGGAATTTAAGTAGGGAAGGAAGGAAAGAAGAAAAAAAGGAAGGAAAAGAGAAAGATTATAAAGAATTGGCTCACACAGTTGTGGAGACTAACTAGTCCCAAGATCTGCAGTTGGCAGACTTGAGACTCATGAGAAGTGATGGGACACTTCCAGTCAAGAGTAGGAAGGCCTGAGAAACATGGGAGCTTATGGTATGGTTTCAGTCCAAAGGTCAGAAGTCTGAGGGAGATCTGATGTTTCAGTTTAAGTATAAAGACAGGGAACAAAGTCCTGCTTCAAGGCAATCAAAGAGAAAGAGTTTCCTCTTACTTGGGGATTTTTTTTGATTTATTAAAGTCTTCAACTGACTAGATGAGGCTCACACACAGTAGTGATGCTAGGTAATCTACTTTACTCAGTCTACCTTTTCAAATTTTAGTCTCATCCAAAGCATCTTCACAGACACACCCAGAGTAATGTTTGACCATGTATCTATGTATCTCATGGCCCAGTCAAGAGGACAAATAAAAATTAACCATAAGATACAGTTCATGAATATTGTTTTCCTACTTTTAACAGTTTTTTAGAAAATTTCTATATTTACGGAAAAAGAGTGAAAATAGAACAGAGAAACCCCATATATCCAACATCCATACTCCCTTCTTTTCTTTCTTTTTCTTTTAATTGCTGGATGATGTGGGTGCTTTTCAGACAGACAGAGAAGAAAAGGAGAAACTACTCTCACCATAATCCCTTCTCCTCCATTTCTCTATACTGTCAATATTTGGGGCAAGCACACGCATGCACCCAGTATATTTTTAAAGCTGCCGGGGCCCAGGATTAAACCTCGTTCAGCCACGTGGAATTAGCTCACTTAAACACTAGGCTACATGGCCAACCTGAGAATTCTTTATTTGTTACTTATTTGTTCTCATTGTGGTATAATGTATATGACATGCATTTTACCATTTCAACAATTTTAAAGTATACTGTTCTCTGGAATTAAGCACACTCACGCTATTGTGTAACCATTATCACCATCGTTCTCCAGAAATTTTTATCTTCCTAAATTGAAACTCTGTACCCAATAAATAATAACTTCCCATCTCCCAATGCCCCCAACCTATGGAAACTACCACTCTATTTTATGTCTCTCAATTTGACTATTCTAGGAACCTCATATAAGAGGAATCATAATGCTCACTTCAGCAGCACATATACTAAAATTGAAATGATACAGAGAAGATAAGCATGTTCCCTGTGTAAGGGTGATATGAAAATTCATGAAGTGTTCTATATTTTTGTCTAATAGTAGAGAGGGTAAATGTAGATACTAGAAACAGTATAGGAGAGAGTGGGTAATAATGAGTGGGTAAGAGGGCATAAGAGGGAGGGAGGATCAGGAAAATAAACATTTAAGGGACCAGCAGTTGGCATAATGGCTATGTAGCTGGACTCCCACATAGTCAACCGCGGTTCGCGTCCTGGACCCTGTGGCTTAAACTCACACTGGGCACGTGTGCGTGCGTGCCCAAGATCCCGAGAGGAGAATAGAGGAGAAGGGATTGTGGTGTGGCCATCCTCCCTGGGGGGTGATTTCTCGCTTTCTATCTCTCTGTCTCTCTCTGTCTGGCGAGCGCACGCGCCCTAGAGCAAAAACCTCTCCAAAAAAAGGAAAAAAAAATGGAAAATAGGAAAACAAACATTTAATAGCCACAAAAGTGAAGTTATCTGTTGATAATAATGTATATGGTAATGTCTTAGACTTGACTAATATGCACTGTATTCATGCTGGGAAAAGCTATGTTGTACATTGTAAAGATATACAGTGATCAAATGTAAATTTGAAAAATATGTATGTAAAAATAATGTTATAAAAAGAGGAATAAAACAGAACCAGCAGATGGCATAATGGCTATGTCGCTGGACTCCCATGTAGTTGATCGTGGTTCCAGTCCTGTACTAGGTGACTTAAACTCATGTCGGGTGCGTGTGAGTACGTGCCCAAGATCCCGAGAGGAGAATTGCAATGTGGCCATCCTCCCAAGGGGTGATTTCTAGCTTTCTGTCTCTCTGTCTTTCTGACAAGTGCACATACCCTATAGCATAAAACCTCTTCAAAAAAAAAATGAGGAATAATACAATATTTTTCCTTTTGTGACTGGCTTGTATCAGTGTAATAATTTCAAGGTTTCCCCATGTGTCAGAATGTGTCCAAATTTCTTTCCCTTTTGAAGATGAATAATGTTTCATTGCATTCATATGTCATAATTTGTTAACATATTCATTTCTCAGTGGACACACAGGGTGATCCCACTATTTGACTAATATAAATAATACTACTATAAACATGGGTGTATTAATATCTATTCTAGTTCCTATTTTTAATTTTTTATGTATGTATCAGAAATGGAATTGCTAAATCATATAATAATTCTATGTTTTATATTTTGAGGAATCATCATATCATTTTTCACAATGAAAGTAGGTATCTTTGTCTTTTTTCCTAATCTTTGAGGAAAAACTTTTAGTCTTTCTCAATTGAATTGTGTTTACTGTGGACTTTTTGTATCTAATCCTTACTATGTTGAGATAAAAAAAAATTCTGTTCATATTTCCATTGTGTACATGAAAGGGTATTGTTGAATTTGTTGAGTGTTTTTTCTGCATCAGTTGAGAGTTGAGATAATTGTGGTTTTCACCCTGCACTCTGTTAATGTGGTATATTACATTTATTGATTTTAGTACATTGCACCATTATTGCATTCCAGAAAATAATTCCACTTGGTCAGATGCTTAATCCTTTGAATATGGTGTTGAATTCAGTTTGTTGGTATTTTATTGAGAATTTTTACATTAATATTCTTTCTTTAAATGTTTTATTCCTTTTTATTTATATTTATTTTACACATTCAATCACGTTACTTAGAGGGCAGGCGAAGGAGTAGAGTCTGAGGAAGGACATTAAGGAGAAAAATATTCTTAATAAATATTGTTCTGGTGTATTCTTTCCATGCAATAGCTGCCTATCTTTTGTATCAACACAATGCTGGCCTCATACAATTCGTCAGTAAATGTTCCATCATCTTCAAATTTGGGAAGATTTGGGAAATGATTGGTGTTAATTCCTCTTTCAATGATTGATATAGTTCATGAGTAAAACCATACAGTATTGGGCATTTTTTGGGTGGAGGGGATGCTTAAGTACTTATTTGATGTTATTCCAGTTACAGATATATTCTCATTTTTTATTTTTTATGATTTGGTATTGGCAGTATATGTATTTCTAGGAATTTGTCCACTTTATATTGACTACCCATTGTAAAATTTTTTAAACATGCTTTTGTGAACATTTCATTTTTATAAAATTGATAGTAATTTCTCCTCTTTCATTTCACATTTTAGATATTTGTATCTACTCTTTCTGATTAATTTAGCTGAAGTATTATTAATATGACAACCTTTTTGAAGAACCAACTCTTGATTTAGTTTTCTATTCTCTATTTGTTTATCTCTGCTCTAAAATTTCTTCTTTTTTCCTTTCTGCTAATTTAGATTTGGTTTGCTTCTCTTTTCTAGTTCCTTAAGGTGTGAAGTTAGATTGGTAAATTGAGGTCATTCTTGTCTTTTTATTTGTTTGTTTATTTATTTATTTTAGATTTAGCTATGTGGTGTGTGCAATCACCAGAGATGGGGGCGGGGGAGAGAGATCACCATCCAGGCGGGATGGCAATGCTGTAATACATTTTTCTCCATTCTCCTCTGGGGATTTGGGGCATGCATGTAGACACACCAGCTGGCAGGATTTGATCCACAAAGTCAGCCACATAGGATCCAGCTACCTTAACCACCATGTGAATAGCTGGCCCCATTCTTCTTCTTTTTTTTTTTTTTTTTTCTTTAGAGAGAGAGTGAGATTTTTTGTTATAGGGCACATGCTGTTCCTGGAGAAACAGAGAGAAAGTGAGAAATCATCCCTCAGGGAGGATGGTTACACCACGATCCCTTCTACTCAAATCTCCTCTCCTGATTTGGGGCATGCACACACGTGCCTGGTGTTAATTTCAAGCTGCTGAGTCTAGGACTTGAACCATAGTCAGCTATATTGGAGTTCAACACCTTAACCACTATGCCACCTGGGTACATGTGCCCCATTTGTACTTTTTAATGTGAACATTTACAGCTTTTTGTTTTCATTTTTCTTTCTTCTATTTACTTATTTATTTATTTATTTTTAGAGATGTTTGCTATAGGCTATATGAGAGAGACAGAAGTGAGAAATCACAATCCAGGGGGACCGGCCATGCCACAGTCCCTTCTCTTCCATTCTTTTCTTAGGATTTTGAGCATGCATGCACATGTGCGCAGTGTGAGTTTTAAGCTGCCAGGTCAGGAGCTTGAACTGTGGTGGACTATGTGGAGTATAAAGACATAACCGTTACGCCATCTGCTGGTACCGGGTAATTATAGCTTTAAACATCCCTGTAAGACTACTTCTATTGCAGCTGTTTCAATATGTGGTTCTTTCATTTTCACCTGTCTCAAGATATTTTCTAATTTCTCTTGTGATTTCTTCTTTGATCAATTTGCTGTATGAGTGTGAGTTGTCAAATTTCCACGTAGCTAAACTTTCTAGTTTTCCCTCCGCAGCTGACTTCTAGTTTAGCTCCATTGTAATCAGAAAAAATGTTTTGTTTGATATTAATCTCTTTTTTTTCATTTATAAACACTTGCTTTTTTTGTTTTGTTTTTTTCACTTAACAAGATCTAGCACAGGATCTGTTTCTGGTGTACTTGAGAAAAAGATGTATTCTGATGTTTTTTGATGAAATGATCTGTATATGTCTTTTAGTACCAGTTGGTCTATAATATTGTGCAAACTATTTCCTTACTAATCATCTGTCCGAATGTTATAGCCACTATCAAAAGTGGGACTGAACTTTCTGACTATTGATATAAATATGTATATTTTTGTTTTCATTTCTATTGGTGTTTGTTTGATATGTATCAGAGTTCCGATATATTGTGTGTGTGTGTGTGTGTGTGTGTGTGTGTGTGTGTGTGTTTAATCATTATTATGTCTTCTTGGTGAATTGACCCTTATGTCAATAAATATTATCGTTCTTTTTCTCTTGTAAAAATCTTTGGCATAAAGTCTATTTTGTCTAATATTAGTATAGCCATTCTAGCAATATTTTGGTTATCTCCAAGGGATGTGTTTTGCCATTCTTTTACTTTCAATCTATGTTATGTCCTTAGATCTAAAGAAATTATCTTCTAGACAGCATATAGTCGAGTCCTTTTTTTAATATTAATTCTGCTAATATATGTATTTTTGTTTGTTTGTTTTTAGAGAGATTTTTGCTATAGGGCTCATGCACTTGCTGGAGAGACAGAGAGAGAAAGCGAGAAATCATGCCCTTTGGGGGGGGGGTGGATAGCCATGCTGCAATTCCTTCTCCTCCATTCTCCACTCAGGATTTTGGGCACACACGTACACACACACACACACACACACACACACACGCTGGGCATGAGTTTTAAGCCCTGGGTATGGGACTTGAACCCCAGTAGACTATGTGTGAGTCCAGCAACATAACCATTAAGCCATCCACTGGTCCCAATCTATGCTTTTTTATTGTGGAGTTTAATCCATTCACATTTAAATTACTGTCAGGGAAACTTATTCTATTTTGACATCATTTATTGTATGTCTTATAGCTTTTCTGTGCCTGTTCTCCATTGTTGCATTCTTTTGCATTTAGTTATTTTTTAGTGATACATTTTGATACTCTTCTCATTTTCTTTTGTGTATATTATATATTGTGGATTTTTCTCTGAGGTTGCTAGAGGAATTACATATAACATTCAAAGTTGTAAGAATTTTTTTGTAATTGATATGAATTTAACTTCTATCCCTTATAAAAATTGTTCTTTTACAGCTCCACCCCTTCTATTCACGTTATGGGTCTTACAAATTACATCCTTATATACTTTGTACCTAGTTACTTGTGAGGTGAGGGACTTCAAATGTTTAATGAGAAATGACATTAACATGCAATTTTATTTTGTTGCAGAAGAAATTTGAAATCCACGCATAAATTTTTTTCATAGAATACAGTTCCATGAGTTTTTTGAAGACCCCCCTATCAATTTATTATAAATGTTCACACTTCCCTCTTTTAAATCCTGTTGAAAATAAAAACTTGGAGTTACAAAACAAAATTATGATAATACTGTATTTATATTTGTCCATGTACTTCCTTTCTTGGAAGACTTTACATTTTTGTATGACTTTGAATTACTGTCTGGCATCCTTTTATTCCATCTTGAAGAACTCCTTTTAGCATTTCTTGTAGGATAGTCTATTTTTAATTAGCTCCCTCAGATATTGTTCATCTGAGCGACTCTCTCTCTTTTTAAAAAATAATTTTGCCAAATATAGAGTTTTTGTTTTGTTTTTCTTTTTCTTTTTCCTTGCACCTCTTTAAATATGTATTCTTAGTCCCTCTGGCCTACAAAGTTCTGCTGAGAAATACAGTGATAATGTTATGGAGGATCCCTTGCATGTGGCAAGTCATATCTCTTTGTTTCTTTCAAGATGTTCTTTATAGGAACAGCAGATGTCATAGTGGTTATGTTGCTGGACTCTCACATGGTTGACCATGGTTCGAGTCCTGGACTACGTGACTTGAAAATCATATATGTGTGTGTGCACAAGATCCCAGGAGGAGAATGGAGAAGAAGGGATGGTGGTGCAGTCATCCCACTGAGGGGTGATTTCTCACTTTCCCTCTCATTGTCTCTGTCTCTCTTTCTCTCTCTCAGGGGAGCACATATACCCCAAGGCAAAACCTCTAAAATAAAAATGGTGCTCTTTTTGTTTCTGACTTTTGACAGTTGATTTTAATGTATTTCTATTAATATGTCATTTCTCAAATTTGAGTTTTCAGCTACTTTTCTTTAAATAAGATTACTACTCCTTTCCTTATCTTTTTATATTACTTCTGTAATGTGTGTATTCATCTAATTGATTGTGCCCCACAAGTCCCTTATTTGCGTTCTTCTTATTTGCATTTTTTTTCTCCTCACATTTGACAATTTCATATAACCTGCCTTCCTGTGCATTGATTCTTTCTTTTTTCTTTTGCTTTTTCACACTGTTTATTTAAACTTTCTACTAAAAATTTTAATATAAGTCACTGTATTTTTCATCTTCACAATTTCTAGTTCATCTTTTTGATATTCTCATTTTCTTTACATATCATTTTCCTGGTTTCCTTTATGCTTTTGTGTTTCCTTTAGCTCTTTGAGTATATTAAGATGGTTGTTTTAAAGTCATCATCTAGAAACTCTTAGTATGAATTTCTTCAGATACTATTCCTGGTGATTTACAATATTTGCGTTCCTTCAGATGGACCATTTTCTTGTTTCATTTTATCTTTTGGGAACTTTTGTTGAAATTTGGGCATGTAAAGAAACAGTCCTACTACTCTCCCACACATGAAAAAAAAAAAAGATTTTTATGGACCTTTACTAATGGGCAGACCCTTCAAGAGATTAGCCTGGGGTGAGGACTTGAGGTCTTCATTTTGTAAGAATGTATCTTATCAGAGCCTGTCTGTGTACTTTCTGTTTTTCCTGCTGCACTGAAATGTTTTAATTTCTTGAATATTTTCTCCTCAGCTTTTCCGGGGATCTTAGAAATTCTATTGCATTGTCTTTGTCTGGACTGTCCTGTCCAGGAATCTACATGTCTGCAGTTACCCTGAAGTTTCTATGTACCACAGCATCAACCATGTCTTTTGTGGCTTTCTTTCTTCAATACAAAGTATGCCACCATTCCCATCTGAGCTTCCATTTAGGCAAGATAGAGCAGTCACTCTGGGAGGCCACAGACATGTCAAATCATTGACAAGAATTTTCACTCTGACTTTTTTTTAAATCCTTCCCTTTTGAGGATATTAAAAGTTGGACCATTTCCCCTGGACCATAGTGCATTATGCTCTGGAGGGAATAAGGCAAAAATGAGTAAAAACATCATAGTATTTCATACCAATATGAATATATAACTTTTACTTTCTTGAACATTGGTTTTGTTGCTGTAAATATTTGATTCTGCTCCAAAACACTTATAAAATTATTTCAGTCAGTATATATTTGCATATTTGGTGTTTCCATAGAGAAACAACGATCTGGAACTTCCTAGTCTCTCATCTTACTAATGTAGGTCTTCAGATTATTTTGTTGGACCAGCCCCACAGAACAATAGTTAAGCACTGTGCAGAGGGAGCTAGATCTCATATGGCTGACTGCAGTTCAAATTCAAGTCCTGATGGCTAGAAAAATATTCTGAGCACATGTACACATGCCCAAGATCCTGATGGAATAGAAGGAAAAAAAGATTGAGTTATGACCATGCCCCATTGAGGAGTGCTATTTTTCTCTCTCTCATGCATCCTCTTGCATGAATAAATAAATAAACTGGTTATGCCTAAGATGTGCTATTATACTGACCCATTGCTATTTAATTTTTTTAAATTTACCCAAACTATATTTTGTATATTTTCAAATCTGCTAGGTTATTTTTATTTACTTATTTATTTTCCATGAGGAGAAGAGAAAGGGAGCAAAAAAGAGAACACCTCCAACAGGGTCCTTACATCATAATCCACTCCCAGCTTTAGCCAGTCAGATATAAAGGCATGCATGCCTGTGCCCAGCATTTACAGGGAGATCTCGGGACAGAGCCTCAGATCTCCTGTACGTCTTCAGCATCATGGTAATGTTTATGGTTTTCAGTTCTTTATCATATTGTATGTTTATCATACATTTTCTAACTTTGTAAACATAGTCATTTAAAAAATTGTATCTGATAATTTTAAAATACAGAGTTGTTTTAGATCTGTTACTGTTTTCTGTTTTTTCTGATATTTCCCATATGCATTGTCTGTTTTCCTGTTCCCTTTATGTAAATTTGTTCTTGAATGTGAGCTGCTACAATTCCTTGCAAAATAATTGTTGAGATTATTGGAGGCCTAAAATAGAGAAATAATCCTTCAGAAAGAATTTACATTTACTTCTGCTTTTGGATACCACCAAAAATGATCGGATTAGGAAGATTTCTATGACCTATCTTGGTAGTATGAACTTGATATTAAAATACTGCAGGAACTTGTTTGTGATTATGATTATGTTTTAGTATCCTTTGTTTCAATCCTGTACTGCTCAGTACCAAAGCAAGTTCAGCTGCAGTTTTCTGGCATGTGCAAAGATGTAATTTATTTCTGATTGAAACTTATTCTGATGGAATAGGTCTTTAGGATTCCCGCTTGGTGGAAAACATACCTCATGTTTGACACCTTGTCATAGGGATAACCAGGTTTTTGATTGAAGTTCCTCAATTTCTTCAAGATATAAAAATATGTGCTACATGTTACCAGGTTTAAAAATAAAGCTTGGGATAAAATTTATTTAGTGCTTTCCTTAATATCTTTACTTTCTTCACTCATTTGAGAATTCTTTTTTTAATCTTGTTCATATCCCCATACTTTTAGCATTTAAAAAATATATATTTCTCGGGACTAGCAGGTGGCATGGTGGTTAAGGGTGCTGGGCTCCCACAAGGCCAATTGTGGTTCGAGTCCTGGACCTGGTAAATTGCTTTCTCACTGTCTCTCTCCGTCTCTCACTCTGTCTATCTCTGGTTAAATTTAAATAAATAAGTAAATAAATAAAATAATAAAAAATATATTTCTCTCAACATCTTTTTTTAGAGAGTTTATTTTTTATTTTTATTTATTTATTTGTTTTACTATAAGGTGTGTGTGCTTGCCTAAGAGACAAAGAAAGACACAAAGAAAGTGAGAAGTCACCCGCCAGGGAGGATGGTCATGCTGTAATACCTTCTCTTCTATTATCCTCTCAGGATTTTGGGTATGTACGCACAAGTGCCCTGTGTGAGTTTTTGTTTTGTTTTGTTTCATTTTTAATTAATTTATTTTTATTTAATTTGATCAGAAAGAGAGAAAGGGCGCGCGAGAGAGAGAGAGAAAGAGAGAGTGAGAAAGAAAGTCACCAGGTTCGGGACTAGAACCGTGGTTGGCCATGTGGGAGGCCAGCACCCTTAACCACCATGCCACGTGCCATCCCCCAACCCTGTGTGAGTTTTAAGCCACCGGGTTCAGGATTGAAACTGCAGTTGACTACATGGAAGTCCAGTGATGTAACCATTGTGCCATCTGTTGGTCTCAACGTCTTTATTTTTAATAACTATTAATCTGGATACCTAACTCGCTGTATTATGAGAAAAATAATGCAAGCTTGTGTGGGTTGTTTTTGTTTTTTTGGCTTTGCCATAGAGCCTGGGCACTCACCAGAGGGAGACAGAAAGAGCCAGAGACAGGGAAAGTGAGAAAACACATAGGGCATGCTGCAATCCTTTTTCCTCCATTCTCCTTTCTGGATTTGGGAAGATACACCCAAGCCCAGTGTCATTCCCAATCTACTGGGTCCAAGGCCCAAACCTCAGTCACCCATGCGAGAGTCTAGTGCCTTAGCCACCATACCACCCACTGGTCCCAGTATTTGTTTTTTTATAACCACAGGCTCCAATTAAAGCAGGCCCTAGTTTCAAATCAGGAGTAAGTAGACAAGATGACAAACCACTTAAACGTATTCTAGAAATGTGACCTTTCCAAATATGCCTCAAAGCATATCAATGGATCACTTACATCTCTATGACACCAACTGATTGTAAAAGTAAATCGTTCTGGGTCTCCTCCTACAATACATACCGGATAAAGAATGTCTGCAGGTGAAGCTCAGGACTACATATTTTTGTCAAACATCCTAAGTAATTCTTAGCTCAGAAAATTTTAAAGCCCATCAATTTAGAACTAAAATTAAAATTACTTACTTTTTCTTTCAGTTGTGCATTAAAATACTTCCTTTGAAACAAAGTAGAATAAAGGGAACCCCTAATGAGAAAGATAAGTCACATGTCTGATGATTATGAACATGACAAGAGGGAAAAATGGGAATAGATTTTATATTTCAATAAAAAAGTTCATTTCTACATATTAGAGAAGTATTATTCATAATTATTATATAAATAGATTATTACAATCAATAGCAAAATTATATATTCAAAAGCACCACATAATTGTATTCTTCAATCATATTTTTAATCATATATATCAAATTTAGGTGGTAGACAAACCAATTTCTAACCATACAGTTCACAGTGAACCATTGTGCAGCAATTCTTTGGCATGCCAAAGAACGAACATCCTTAAACTTTGTAAAGAGCATGTCAGGGAGTCTGACAAGGCAAACCTCAGGGTGCAATCTTTCTCCCTGCAAATAAATGGCGACTGCTGTGTTGTCCATCCATGTGCCTTCCACCTGCTGAGTTTCTGTGTCTGCTATGGCACTAGCCATTTGAAAGGCATTTTCTCTGTAAACTGAATATTGTTTTTTTTTTTAAGAGAGTTTATGCTGTAGGGGGCATGGGCTCACCAGAGAGACAGAGATAGACAGAAAGTGAGAAATTGCCCTCCGGGGAGGAGGGCCATGCCACAATTCCTTTTCCTCCATTCTCCTTTCTGGATTTGGGAAGATACACCCAAGCCCAGTGTCATTCCCAATCTACTGGGTCCAAGGCCCAAACCTCAGTCACCCATGCGAGAGTCTAGTGCCTTAGCCACCATACCACCCACTGGTCCCAGTATTTGTTTTTTTATAACCACAGGCTCCAATTAAAGCAGGCCCTAGTTTCAAATCAGGAGTAAGTAGACAAGATGACAAACCACTTAAACGTATTCTAGAAATGTGACCTTTCCAAATATGCCTCAAAGCATATCAATGGATCACTTACATCTCTATGACACCAACTGATTGTAAATCGTTCTGGGTCTCCTCCTACAATACATACCGGATAAAGAATGTCTGCAGGTGAAGCTCAGGACTACATATTTTTGTCAAACATCCTAAGTAATTCTTAGCTCAGAAAATTTTAAAGAACATCAATTTAGAACTAAAATTAAAATTACTTACTTTTTCTTTCAGTTGTGCGTTAAAATACTTCCTTTGAAACAAAGTAGAATAAAGGGAACCCCTAATGAGAAAGATAAGTCACATGTCTGATGATTATGAACATGACAAGAGGTAAAAATAGGAATAGATTTTATATTTCAATAAAAAAGTTCATTTCTACATATTAGAGAAGTATTATTCATAATTATTATATAAATAGATTATTACAATCAATAGCAAAATTATATATTCAAAAGCACCACATAATTGTATTCTTCAATCATATTTTTAATCATATATATCAAATTTAGGTGGTAGACAAACCAATTTCTAACCATACAGTTCACAGTGAACCATTGTGCAGCAATTCTTTGGCATGCCAAAGAACGAACATCCTTAAACTTTGTAAAGAGCATGTCAGGGAGTCTGACAAGGCAAACCTCATGGTGCAATCTTTCTCCCTGCAAATAAATGGCGACTGCTGTGTTGTCCATCCATGTGCCTTCCACCTGCTGAGTTTCTGTGTCTGCTATGGCACTAGCCATTTGAAAGGCATTTTCTCTGTAAACTGAATACAATCTGTATTGCTGAGAATCTTCCACTTCTCTTTCCTGTTGCTAAAAGCTAACTGACTATTTGAATCAAAATTCTTATTTTATTGTTTTAGGTTTTTGCCATAGGGTGTGTGTGCTCACTGGAGAGAGACAGAGAGAGGCAGTGAGAGGGAAAAAGAGAATCAACCCTTGGTGAGGGAGGTGACCACAACACAATCCTTTCTCCATTCTCCTTCTGGGATTTTGGACACACAGGCACATTCTGTGATTTTCAATCTGCCAGGATTAGGACTCAAACCATGGTTAGCCATGTGACAGTCCAACATCCCAACCACCACATCACCTTCTGACCCCCCCCAAAATATTATTTCAGATGGTGATAGGCAGAAAAGTATGCACAAGAAGAAACATTTGGAGAGGGGAGTTAAAAAATAAAAATTGCAAACTATCACTAATCAGATGAATTCCTATGAATTTAATTTCATTTTTCACAAATAATTAATGCCCCATAGCCTAGTGGTTAAGGAAGCCAGATCCTACATTCTTATCACATTTTGAAAACCAGCCCCAGTAGCATGTCAAACACATGTGTATGCATGTCCAAATATCAATAGTGTGTAGAAATGAAAGACTGCAGCCTTACTGCACCCCATTGAGGAGTATTTTCTTCCTCTCTCTCTCTCTCTCTCTCTGGCAAGCATGGGCACCCTATCACAATCTAAAAAGCATAATTTTGATTTAATGACAGTAATTCTGCATGATACAGAAGTAGTATTAATTTGAAGAAAAGGAACATGATTGGCTAGATAAACTATATCATCCCAAAGTGGAAAGTTCACAGCATTTTTAAGTCATCTTTTATACCAGGGGTCCCCAGTCCCTGGGCCATGGACCAGTGGCTTGTTAGGAAAAAGGCCACACAGCAGAAGGTAAGCAGTGAAACTTCATCTGTATTAATAACTAATCCTCACTGCTGGAATTATTGCCTGAGTGCTTCATACTGTCAGATCAGTATGAGATTCTCACAAGTGTACCCCATTGTGAAATGTGTTTGCTAGAGATCTAAGTTGCATGCTCCTTATGAAAATCTAATGCCTAATGAACTGAGGCAGTGATGCTAGCACTGGGGAGAGACTGCAGATACTATATTATGCTTAATTATATAATTATTTCATTATATATTACACTGTAATAATAAGAGAAGTAAACTGCACAATGAATGTATTGTGCATGAATCACCCCAAAACGATTCCTCACCCCTGGTCCATGGAAAAAGTGTCTTCTACAAAACTGATCCCTGGTGCCAAAAAGGTTGGGGACTGCTGTTTTAGAAAATAGGGAGCCTCTAAAAATTGAGTATTGGCAGTAATAAGCGTACATTTTTAGACATTTCGATAGATATGATTGTACCGTGGGTATAGATGATATAGATGTATAGGTAGAAATAAATATTTCATTGTAACTTTGATAACATGGAAGACAAGAATATGCCCTGTGGCAGACACACGCAAAAGTGAACTCCTAATGAGTCACACCATACTATAAGCCCCTCCCCTTTTCTGTAGGTAGAATCTGTAACTTCTGGCGATAGATTTTATAAAAGGTGAAGGGATGTCATACTCCCTTGAATAGGTTACACTATATGAGAGTTCATTTTATCAGATTAAAGTGAAAGATTCTCTTGCTGGACCTAAAAAATTGAGCTGCCAGACTGTAATGGGACCATATATTGAAAAAGTGCAAATGGGCTCTAGGAACTGACTGACAGCCGGGAAGAAAATAGGACCTTATATCTTGCAACCATGAGGAACAACTGCATGAGTTTGGAAGAAGGTCCCAAACTCCAGAAAAGAATGTAGCCTAACTGACACCTTGCTTGCAGCCTTGTGAGACTCTGAGCCAAGGACTCAGCTAAATCCTGCTCAGAGTCTTGAAGCATGGAATCTAAAATAATAAATTAATGATATTTTAATATCTCTGAAATGCTATTTTCTAAATATAAGAACAATATGGTCAGCTAGTCTGGCTTACAGCAACAACTTTAAGACAAATAAAATCTATTACAGTATTGAAATAAAGCACGTTGGAAGCAAAAGTTATAAACTTTCTGTAGGCATTGAGAAATAATGATTACATTTGAATATTTTTGTGAATCTAGTTGTCATTATGCTTATCCTTTCTGTGCCTCCAGATCCTCTTTGGTGATCCTTACAATTTAAGGTACTAAATATACACACACAACAAATATACAATCATATTTTATTGTTAACATATATAACATTTTTCAGAAGTCTGTGCTTATGAATGGAATGGAAATAAAGCAAAAATCTACACTGGAGGACAGCCACTGTAGTGACTGATCTATTCACCATGTGGTAATACCTATCAAAACAGGCTGATAAAGCTCACAGTCCAACTTAACAAATTACATATGAAAAATTATCAACAGACACATAACACATGAAAACAAGATGCTTATAGTGCTCCAAATCAATTGCTTACCAACTGCATTAGAATTTTAAATATCAGCATGTAAATATGATTTGTATGGATTTGTATGTATAATCATAAGTGAGCACGGCCTTCAGCTGTGTGCTAAATTACCACAATTACATTGTTTCTTTATAGTGTCATTAGTGATGGTAAACACTGAAGCTTTGTCTCACTGCCAATGTTATATTACAAATGGCAAAGGATGATTTAACTTCAGTAAGAGAGATACAGCACTTGAGATTTAAGAAAAACGCACACTGATTTTGATTTAATTGAAATTTTTATTTTAAAATTCTTAGGCTTCTCCCCCAGCCAAATTTCAAACAAAATATTTTTTAAGCTGATAATAACTTTTTTATTTTTCATAATTATTATTTTATTTATATTTAATCACTGTACATATTTACAGTATAAAAAGTAGAAAATCTAGAAAAATAAGATTGACCAGTATTTAAGTGATTTCTAAAAGCCATTTTGTTACATACATCAATATTTCAAAATTGGTTTTTATTGAACATCAGTCCATTTATCACCAAAATTTTGCTGTATCATCATGAAGATTTAATGTATAAAGTTTCTTACAATTATCAGTTGACGTTTAATAGATAACTTTTGATTTCACAAGAGAAATTTTTAGAATTTTTACTGTGCTTCAAATTAAATAAGAAAATGGTATCAGTATTAGAAATTATGAAATGACTTATTGAAATAATAAATATTCACCTCTCTGATGGTTAATTTTATATGTGAACTTTGGCTTGTCCACAGTATTCAGATATTTGCTTAAATGCCAATCTAGCTATTGCTATGAAGGTATTTTTTTAGATGAGATTAAAATGCAAAACAGTATTTGAGGCTGGCTCAGTGGCACAGTGGTAACTTGCCACTCAGGCAATACCAGGTTCATTTGGAAGATCATAGGTTCTGTTCTTTGATCAATCTGTACAGGCTGAATGCATGTGCCCATAATTCTGGCTAGTTAGGAGGGTTTAGAGGATCACAGTGGAGGACCCTGTTGAAGATATATCTTTCTCTATCAAAAAATAAGTACATTTTCAAGAAATAAAACATTAATAGTACTTTTAGTAGGGCAAATTATTCTCCATAATGTGAGTGGGCCTCAGTAAGTTGAAGTCCTTAAAGGAAGACTGAGATGCCCTGAGGGAAGGAGAATTTTACCTCTAGACTGCCTTTGGATTCAAGCTGCAACATCAACAATTCTTCCTTGGGTGTTCAGTCAACCCCTGCAGATTTCATAGCTGCCATCCTCCGTGATTGCATGAGCCAGTTTCTTAAAATAAGTCTCCCTCTCTCTTCTTCTTCTTCTTTTTTTCTCTCTACACACACACACACACACACACATCCTGTTGTCCTATTGGTTCTGCTTCTCTGGAGACCCCTAACTAATATAGCTTTTGGTGCCAAGAATGGTTTTAGAGAGAGAATCACAAGGATAAATACTCTGAATTGATTCTGTAGTTTCTGCAATTGGTTTCATAATGTGATCAGATTTAAGGCCACTAATGATTCTATTTCCAGTAGGAAAGACAGCACTGAGAGTCTATGGTGTGATGTCACAATGAAGATATGATTGAATACCTATTGAGATCCAAGTATTTATTGAGAATCTGAAATGCCATCACTGGATACTTTTTACTCAAATACTTATAAAAGATAAGGTTTTTGGAGATCAATATATGATGTCTTCAAATATTTTTGTCAAACTAAAGAGTGTAATGAAATTGCTTAGTCGTTCCTAATTGTGCTAGAAAAGGTTGAGGAAAAAAATTATGAGCTCAGGAGTTTTAATTCTCAGCTCACATGCTACATAAATTACCTTAAAGTTCTAATGTCTGCCATGAAAGAAATCCTCATCTCCTCCTTTTGAAGCCACAGAGCTGACATTGAAAATCAAACCCAGAATCTCACCCCACTAGTGGCCAAATAGCAATACAAATTGAATTCCAAATATTCAGGGTGTTTGATGTTAAAGCAAGAACATTGAATGGGAAGGAATGGACTCCTTAAAATTGGAATGAGAGGGCCAGCTGCCAACACAGTGGTTAAAGTGACCAGCCCATGATCGAATGGCTCTAGTCTCAGACCCATTGTTGAAACACATGCTGGGTGTATGTGTGTGCATGCTCAACATGTCCAAAAGAGAGAGAAATGGAGAAGGAGATTATGTCCTGACCACCTCCATGTGGGAGGTGCTTTCTCACTTTCTTTTTCCTGGCAAATTAAAAAAAAAAATGAAATGAGGACATAGGGGAAGATCCTGATGTAACTGGAGACATTGAACCCCTAAATTCCATGAGTCTTTGCCAGTAGCAGCAGCCTCACCCTATCTGAAGAGATTAACATTACTTTGACTAGGGAAACTGTAGTGGCCTCTCCTGAAGTAATGTATTGTAAAACAGTGCTGGCTCTTCTCAAGGCCTACCCCCAGCACCCCTCTTTGCTTCTAAGCCTAGAGCTACACTCAAGTTCCAGCAGGTCCCTAAAGATGAAATACAAAATATGATCCACGAGTAGGTGTGAAAAATTATTTATGATATAAATACAATATGAAAAAAATATCTCACTAAGAATATGTCTTATAGTATTGTCCAAATTTATGAATCCTGATAACATAGAATAATTTTCAATTTGAATCAACTTGAATATAAGGCCTTTCTATCATTTTCAAAGTATTCTTTTACAGCACCACTTAATTTTTCTGTGATCTTTGCTAGATTATTTTTTCTTTATCATTTCTCTTAGGTGGTCCCATAGCCTTTGATTTTATTTTTTATCCATATGCAGAAAATTACCAGAGCTTTTCACAAAGCTTCAAATCTATTTACCCTGCTTCATACTTAGCATATTAACTTGACTATTTCATAGGCAGGCTAATTCATTATATTCAAAACTGACCTGAATTTTTTTTTTATCCAAAACTCAGTTTTCTTATAGTAAATGACATTGCCAGTCAGTCAATTTGCTACCAAATTGCTAATAGGCCAGAACCTAGGATGTAATCTGTACATCCTTGAGCTCCTAAATTAACTCTGAAATCTATTCAATTCACTCCACTTCGGCTAAATTCCATCCTAGTTTCAGTGATCATCATTGTTAGTCTTGACAACTAAAATAACCTTTTTGTGAATTACTTTCCATATATTCCTTTCTGCCTACAGTCCAGCCTCTACATTGGTCTTAGTTGTATGTAAATCTGGTCATTGCACTCCATTGCTTTTTTGGTCTCTTGAACATACTATACACTTTTTTTATGTCTAAGCATTTTCACAAGATGTTCCTTAAACCTGGAACATAATTGGGAGAAAAATATGTTCCAGGTTTAAGGAACATCTTGTGAAAATGCTTAGTAATAAAAAAGTGTGTAGTATGTTTTCTATTTTTAAACACCATTAAGTACTTGTAATAAATCTTTTTTTATTAATTAATTAATTAATTAATTTTTTTGCTACAGGGTGTATGCGCTCACCAGAAAGAGAGAGAGAGACAGAGAGACAGAAAGCGAGAAATCACCCCCCAGGGGAGATGGCCACGCTGCAATCCCTTCTCCTCCATTCTCCTCTGAGGATCTTGGGCATGCATGCACACGCGCCCAGTGTGAGTTTAAGCCACCGGGTCCAGGACTTGAACCACGGTCGACTACATGGGAGCTCAGTGACATAGCCATTACGCTACTTGCTGGTCCCTAATAAATCATATTTTGATGTGGTGTAGTTTACCCTTTATTTTGAAATAACTATAGATTGCCAGGAAGTTGCAAAGAAAATAGAAAGGTCCTTTGTAGGTTCACCCAGTTTCCCTCAATGGTTATATCTTATGTAATAATTGTACAATAGCAAGCCCATTAAATTGACATCAATACAGTATATTTTTAGTCCTATGCCATTTGATCATGTTTACACTCATGTAAACAACCACAAAAAGCATGATGCAGAACTATTGCATCACAATACATATCGCCCCTCATTTTTATTCCTTTATAGACCCACCTACCCAACCTTTCCCTGAAGCACATACTAATCTGTTTTCCAATGTATGACATTGTGATTTTGAGAATCTTATGTTGACTGAGAGTAGTGTGTGAGCTTTTCAGATTGCTATCTTTCCACTCAGCCTAAGTGCTCTTGAGTTTCATTAAAATTGTTGCTCAGATTACTTATTCCTTTTTATTAACTAGTAGTATTTGCTACTACGAAAGTGCCACCATCATGGGATACTTTGTTCTCATTTTGAGATTAAGACAAATAAAGGTGAAATGAACAATTATATTTTTTGTATGAATAAAAATGTTTATTTCTCTGGGATATGGCTTAGGAATTTGGTTTCTGAATGATAGCATAAATGTTGTCTTAGTTTTCTTTAAAGAAATTTAAAACTGTATTCCACAGTAGCTGTATCTTGTACATCCCAACCAGTAATATATGAGATTTTTATTCACACCCGCTCCAGCTTTTGATACTGTCACAATTATTTATTTTAGTTCTTTAAATAGGTATGTCATGATATCTAATTATGCGATTGATTTGCATTTCCTTGATGGCTAGCGATGGTAAACATTTTTTCCGTGTGTCTATTTGCCATCTGCATATCTTCTTCTAAATGTCTCTTAAAGTCTTCTGCTATTTTCTAATTGGATTTTTACTTTTTTTCTTTTTTCAAAACTTGAGTTTTAGAATACTTTACATTCCAGATATGCCTTCTTGTCAGATACATATATTGCAAATACTTTCTCCCACTTAGTAGCATGTCTTTTCATCCCTTAACAGGGTCTTTTGCAAAGCAAATATTTTTAATTGTGATGAAGTATAATGTGTGGATTTTTTTTTAATGGAATATGTTTTGGTGTCAAGTATAATAGCTCCTCAGCAAGCCCTGTGCCAGAAGTTTTTTCTCCCACATATTATTTTAAAACTGTTAAAGTTTTATGTTTTGCATTTAAAACCATGATCCATTTGCAGTTAATTTTTGTATGAAGCATGAGGTTTAAGTTGAGGTTAATTTATTGCCACAGCCATACAATTGCTCTGGCACCATCTGTTGCGAACGCCATCCTTATACAGCATTTAATTTAGGCAACTATCTACAGGACTCTAAGCAACAAAATTGGGTAAACCTGTAATATTGATTTCAACCATGCCTCCCAGCATCTTTGATCGGGCAGCAGAAAATCAGGGTCCATTTTAGAAGGTGGGCAGCTTTCCCCTTGTGTCTCCTTATTGACCATATATCGCTTTCTCAGAGGGAAATCCACAGACTGTAGGCTGCATTAGAAATTGCCTAAATGGCACCTTAGTTGGCAAATATGAAGTCTATGTCAATTCTATCATTGATAGCAACTGTAGCAATGAAGCTGACACTGCTCTAATGTTTTCTGGACCTTAGGTTGTGTTATTCAGCTCAGCTAAAGTCAGGGACAAATTATACATCATTTTTCCTAATTGGATAGTGACCACCGTGGAAAAAAACTGCCTGCAGCACGTACATAATGATAAATCTGTTAAGCCTCTGGAAAATTCTCCTGTCTAAGTAATGTTATACTCATTTGGTGAGAATTCTACAGTTATATGAGGCTTATACAACCTACTGGTATACTGAAGATGTTACATTAAATACCTGAAAGTTTCTTATGACTCCCCTCTTAGGAGTAATTAAATGTTTTCAAAACAGAGGCAAATAAACACACGGTTTGCCCACAAGTAGTGCAGTTATAGGGGTGCACATGGTACCCAGTACAGAAAGTTACATGCAGTTATTAAGACCCCAAAATAGAAACTCTAACAGTCCTTATGTTTCCTCCTGGCCAAAGGGTAGCTCTTAGGGATTGCCATTAAGGTCAAATAATTTTTTATAGTCTTTGTTTTTGTTAAGAATTGCTTGAGAGCAGTCAATTCAATGTGTCTTATTTGTCGTTAAGTAGGTGGCATTCACCTACCCCATGCAAAGAGTGAGTGACAGATAAAGGAAGAGTGACAAGAAATACATCTGGAGGTGTGCCCAGGTGTTTGTTTTTTTTTTTTTTTTTTTTTTTGGCGGGGAGATGCAAAAGTTGAAGCCATCCTCTGCTGTTTCCAATAGACTTTGTGGTAAGGCAAGAGAAATATTGATCAAAATGGAGTCAGATCTACTGGTGGACAAAGGCACTCAACCTTCAATACTGGCAAGACTTTGGGAGAGCCCAAGCAGTGCCTTTTTCTCTATGCAGTGGAAATCCTGAAAGATAAAGATTTTTAATATTCTTTACTTCTCTGTCTCTCCAGGGGTTAAGAAGTTTCCTCTTCAAATGTAGGGGCTGTGGCTATCTTCCCACCTCTACAAAATTGGTGTCTAACATTTCAATAGCTGAAACTATCTCGAACTTCCAATCATCTCTTATTCAGGACAAGAACTTGAATCTGATAGAGTCAGGTACAACAAGGACAAGGGCAATGTATGAAACTTACAGAGGGGACCAGCAGTTGGTGTAATGGCTATGTCGCTGGACTCCCATGTAGTCGACCGCAGTCTGAGTCCCGGACCCAGTGACTTAAACTCATGCCGGGTGCGTGTGCATGTGTGCCCAAGATCCTGAGAGGAGAATGAAGGAGAAGGGATTGTGGCATGGCCATCCCCCCGGGGGGTGATTTCTTGCTTTCTGTCTCTCTGTCTCTCTTTCTGGCGAGTGCACTTGCCCTATAGCAAAAACCTCTCAAAAAAAAAAAAAACTTACAGACACCCTTATGTCCCCCATGTTGCCTGCATAGCCCTCTTTAGGGGACTCAGAAAGTAGTACATGTAAAAAGTAGTCATTATTGTTATGCTCTTGAACCAAACAAGGATATCCAGATGATTGATAAGAATTAAGTTTGAATCTACTGGGCTTTTTGGGCCACACTGATACCTGGAAGATATACCAACGAATCCAGCATGGGGTTGTTAGTAGAAGAAATAAGCATCATGCCGAGTAATGGTTCAAAGTAGGTTTATAGGGCACCCCTCAACCTCTTTTGACTACATCACAACCCAGGAAATAGCTTAGAAACAATGATTGGTTTCTGGAGACAAAATGCTCAGTGGACAAACTGCCTTGTTAAGATGTATAGAAAAAGTATGGGGGCAGAGGCATAATCAGAAGTCTTGGTGAGATGATTAACTTTTAATTTATAACCTTTTTTATTCCAGAATATATTTTAGACATTTTAGTATGTCAATAGCTGCAAACCTATCATCATTTTAACAGGTATATATTATTAAGTGTATAAATGTACCATAATATTTTACTTTAAACTTTCAAGCATCCAAGCATCAGAGGAACACTTTATTTCTGTTATTTCTAAATATATTATTATTTTAATTGACACATAATAATTGTACATATTTACACTTACCATGTGGTTATTTTCAATACATGCACACAATCCACTCTGATCAAATTAGGGTAATTAGCATAATTATTATTTCAAATGTTTATTGTTACATTCTGTTGGGAATATTCAAGATCCAATCTTTATCTATTTTGATATAGTAAACTATTATTAACTATAGTTTTCCCACTGTTCTATAGAACGCTAGAAACTTTTTCTATTATGTAACTATAATTTTGTATTCATACCTAACATTTCACCTGCCCTTCTTAGCCTCTTGTAACTGTTATCCTATACCTCATTTCTGTGATAAGCTTTTTACATTTCTACATATGAGTGAGACTTGTCATTTTCTCACACAATGTAATTTCCCCCAGGCTCATCTCTGTTGCTTAGTGTGACATGATTTCATTCTTTTTAATGACTGAATAGTAATCCTATATGTATATGTGTATACATTTTCTTTAACCGTTTGTTTTCCAATGAACACTTAGGTTGATTCTGCATCTTTGCTATTGTGAAAATTGCTGCAGTGAATTGATTTCTGAGGCAGTTGTTCCTACGGTTTTCTATACCCATATGCCTATAGAGGGTGGAAGACAAATTTCATGAAATATCTTAACTATCAGCACATTGTTGGGTTGTTATGTGTGATAAAAGGTAAAATGTAGTCACACCAATATTGATCTTAAAAGCCAAACACTTTATAGAGATATGTTTCAAGAGTCACAGTGGTGAGGCTGAACTTGGCTAAACAGACTGAAACAGAAGTGCTGTAACCCATTTCTTTTCCTTTCTTTTTTTTTTTTAATTTTTACTGAAATGGTATTTCCTTAAAAAAGGATATATAATTATTGTACATATCTATGGGGTGCAGTGTTACTTTTCAGTGTAAGAATAGAATGTATACTGACCAAATTGGGGCAATTGCTATATCCATCATCCTATCATTTGTCATTATTTTAGGTGGGAAATCTCAAATTTCTATTAAGCTACACTGAGATATATAATGAGCCGTTATTAACTGCATTTACTCTGCTATATTTTATAGTGCTAGAAATCGTTTCTCTTATCTGCCTGTAATGTTGCTGCTGGTCAGCCCTCTCTCCCCCTTCTTCTATTTTACCCAACCTACAGTGATAATTCTTCAATTGCACCTCCAAGATGTCATTTCTTTTATGTCTACACGAGTGAGGACATGAGGAAAGAAATGCTGAAATCTTGATAAAAGATCAAAAGTAGAGATCCATCTCCTATAGTCACGAATGGGCACTAAGGGATGATATAGTCAATAAGCCAGAGAGGGAGAGGCAAGGCCCGATGCAAGGCAGCCTGCTCACTGAGAAAAACACATCTTGTGGCAGAAGTCCCAGTGGTGGCCTCTGCATCAGAAACACAGCAAGCTTTACCTCATGCTTGGTCTGTGGGATGGATGTGTTTCTATGGTCAATAGGATGATGTGTCCAGGCAGCAATGGTGGCAATCTAGGGGGTTCAGGCTCAACCAGCAGCTTGACAGCATTGAGTCTCATTAGAGGACCAGCTCTTTCCAAGTTTCTACATGATGGACTCTACCGTTTATTAACAATTTATTTCCACAGTCTATATATCTAAGTGGAGAGGCTGGTGTTAACCTGCCAACTTGTAGTTCTGCAAGTGATAGAACAAACTGCTAAGCAATTGGCACTAATCTAACAATTGGGAATCAGAGGAAGTGGAATGTATAAAATATCATAAAGATGTATAGATATCTTGAAGAGGAGTACCGGCTAGAGCTAGGAGAACATGGAGTTCTGCTCACTAAGATCTACTTTTGGCTGTGCATAGTTGGTGCTGAGGTTAACAAATGCAACCACCTATTGGATACTACCAACATATAGTTTAAACCTACTGACAGCAAAGCAGACCTAGGCATTTAGAGAATCCTTTGAATCAGGATCCCCAAATAGTCAGTGACTTTGATTCAGGCTTTGAATTTATGGAAAAATGTCCCATATTGGGATATCTACCATTTTTCATGTAAAAGATAAAATGCCACTATGCCATGGCAGACTGGGGACTTCAATAAACTATTTTTGAATGACATGTGAGACTGGTTTTTTTTTTTCCCTTTGTATATTGATTGTCTCTTTTTTCTTCATATGTTATTCCTGCTTCAGCTATATTACACTTTTTGAATTTTTACACAGTTTCTGGATATTATATTTTGCTTTGGTTTGGTTTTAGTTTTTCCAGTATTTTTTCTCTATATATTTCGGTTTGGAAAGTTTGTCTTGACGCATCTTCAAGATACTTGATTCTTTCCTTGGCTGTATCCTATATAATAGTGGGCATATCAAAGGTATTCTTCATTTCTATTGAGAGTGTTTTTGAGGGGCCAGCAGGTGGCATAGTGGTTATGGTGCTGAACTCCTTGGCTGACCATGGTTCGAGCCTGGACCCAGTGGCTTGAAAATCATGCTGGATGTGTGTGCCCAGAATTTCCAGAGAACAATGGAGAAGGGATTGCAGCATGGTCATCCCTCCTGGGGGGTTATTCTTCACTTTCTCTCTCACTGTCTCTCTCTGGCAAGCACATGTGCCTTGTGGC
Source organism: Tupaia belangeri chinensis (assembly GCF_000334495.1). Taxonomy (NCBI): domain Eukaryota; kingdom Metazoa; phylum Chordata; class Mammalia; order Scandentia; family Tupaiidae; genus Tupaia; species Tupaia belangeri. The sequence continues at coordinate 2,692,787 of NW_006159434.1, forward strand.
AAAAAATTTAAAAACAAAATTAAACAAAATAAAAAACAGTGTTTTTAATTTCTAGCATTTTCCTTTGGATCTTTCATAGAGTTCTAATTGTCTCTGCATACATGACATTACTATTCTCACATGTTGTCTACTTCTTCCATGAGACCCTCAATATACATATTATAGTTATTTAAAATTTCCTGCTGGATATGTCCCCTAATATGTGCCATATCTGGTTCTATTCTGGTGATTCTTTTGTCTCTTCAATCTTTTTTTCTTACCTTTAGTATGTTCTATTATAATTCATTAAAAAGCATACGTTATGTATTGAGTAATAGAAACTGAGGTTAATAAATAGGCCTTTAGTGTGAGGTATATTTTTTCTGGCTGAGAGTTAGGTTGTTTTTACTGTTTTCTATAGCTATAGGCCATGATTTCCTCTTGTGCCTTGTGTTTTTGTCTCTCCTGTTGTCTTTTTATTTTCCTTAGAACTCCTTCTTACACAGATTCAGAGACGGCTAGTTTTTTTCAATTCTTACCCACTATGGTTATACACAAGCCCAGTTAATATGATGAAGGGTATGGAGGGAGGGCAAGCGTCTATAAACCAATGATTAGTCATCAGCCTTTTGTTAGCCTGTACCTTTGAGTTGTGACTTTCAAAAATGATGATCAACTTTTCTTCCTCCTTAGGTGAGACAACACTCCCCCTTTATTATTTGGTTTCTTTGTTAATGAAAATTTGAACACCATGAATCTTGGAAATACATCAAAGATAATTTGTCCTCATTTTGATCAATCTTAGGCAGATCATCAAATTCCAGATACCTGGGCACCAGCAGTTGGCATAATGGCTGTGTCGCTGGACTCCCATGTAGTCGACCGTGGTTCATGTCCTGGACCCGGTGGTTTAAAACACGCCGGGCGCATGTGCGTGCGTGCCCAAGATCCCGAGAGGAGAATGGAGGAGAAGGGATTGCAGCGTGACCATCCCCCCTGGGGGATGATTTCTTGCTTTCTGTCTCTATGTCTCTGTCTGTCTGGCGAGCGCATGCGCTATAGCAAAAACCTCTCCAAAAAAAAAAAATTCCAGATACCTCATAACTAAATGATAAATATAGTGTGTAAATATCATAATAGTAATTATTATAACTATTTACATTATGCTTTCTATTTTACACAAAATATATTAAGTGCTTCACATGGGGATTACCTTATTTTTCCCTCAAAAGAACCCCTATGAATTATATATTCTTTTTTCTCCATATTACTAGCAATATGACAATTAGATAGGTTAAATAACTTGTTCAATTTCTCATAGTAAGTTACAGAGTGGCATTCCAACACCAGCCTTGTTCTAAATACTAAAGGATTTTTAGGTTGAAGATTAAAGACTTAATCCTTGCTGCATATTATTTCAATATTTTTAAAGTACTCCAATGGTAAAATTATTTATAAGTGTATTATTTTAACAAGTAAGCAATTCATAATTTATTCATCAAGTTAGTCTGAATAAGCAGTTTACTTTCTTTGATGAATAAGACATAAATTATTCTCTTAGATATTAATACATCTTAATTAATTAGCTACTCTATGACAGAGGTTAGGGGTTCAAAGTATCTTAACATTTCATCTCTGATCTTAAGAAACTAGTAACAGAATGGGAAAGATAAGTAAAAAGAGGTTTAAAATAGAACTTCAAAAGCATAGGAAACAAAGGGAAAATAGACAAATAGAATTATATCAATAAAAAGCTTCTGTGCAACAAACCAAATAATCAACAGAGTGAACAGACAACCCACAGAAAGAGCGAAAATATCTGCATAAAATCTATCTGAATATAGGTAAATGACCAGAATATACAAGGAAATCAAACAGTTCAGCCGGAACAAAAAAAA
>NW_006159434.1:2694698-2699545 GCF_000334495.1 Tupaia belangeri chinensis
ATGATCAAATGCCCTGAATAAACAGTTCTCAAAAGAGGGTATACAAATGTTTAAGAAATATATGAAAAATGCTCAACATCACTAATCATTATGGAAATGCAGATCAAAAGCACAATTAGATATCATCTCACTCCAGTTAGAATTGCCATTATCAAAAATATAAAAAATAAATGTTGCTGAGGATGCAGGAAAATGGGAACTCTTTTACACTGCTACTGTGAATGTAAATACTACATTCGTTACAAAATATAGTGTGGAGGTTTCTCAAAAAACTAAAATATAACTACCTTATCTTTCATCAATTCTACTACTAGGCGTATATCCAAAGGAAAGGAAATCAGTCCGTAGCAAAGATATCTTCACTCCAGTGTTTACTGAAGCACTATACACAATCACCAAGATATGAAAACAACCTAATTGTCTATCAACAAATGAATGGCTAAAAAAAATTCCAATACACACACACACACACACACACACACACACACACACACACACCATGGATTTCAATTTGGCCATTAAAAAGGATGAAATCCTGTCTTTTGAGTAAAATGGGCCTGGAAAACATTATGTTAATTTAAATGACCCAGGCACAGAAAAACAAATGCTATATGTTCTAATATGAAAAATAAAAAGAAATGACCCTCATAGAAATATAAAGTTTTTAAAAAAGTAACTAGTGTAGGTTGGGAAAAATAGGGAAAAGAGATAGAGGGATATTGGTTAATGGAAACAATATTACAGATATATAAGAGTAAAAAAATTACTATTATAAAATACAGTAGGGTGAATATAGTTATATCTCAAAGTAACTTAAAAAGTGCTTTGACTATTCCCAGCATAAAGCAATGAAGAATGGCTGAGATTATGGATATACTAATTGCCCTGATTCGATTAATACATATTTTATTAAAAAATCGCAGATAAATTGCACAGATATGTACAGTTATTACATGTCAATAAAAAAGAATGGCAAGTTGTATAGTAGATTTTTGTGTAATATGCTATGGAAATCAAATAAGGAATGACTATCCCCACCAGAAAACAGGGAATGTTTCAGAGGGGAATATTGAAAAGTGAATCAGAACTGTCCAGGTGGAAAGGGGAGAAAGACATCCTAGACAGAGGGATCAGCACAGAAGTATAAAAGTGCATGCCTTGGAAATATAAAAGTCCATGGTATTAATGGTGAAGAGGCTATTTCAACCAGCCAGGCATACATGATATGCAGTGGAAAACAGTGACAAACAAGCAAACAAGATGGGCTGTGATCAGGTCACAGAGGACCTTGTTCACTATGACTAGTTTATCTTTGTAGTGAAAGAAATTGGAGCTCTGGGAAGTGTCCAAGCAAAGAAAGAATATAATTTTATTTCCATTTTGCATATAGTCTTTTGATGACAATGCATAGCATTGGCTTGTGATAGAAAAATCCTGAAACAAACAAACAAAAAACCCTAAATATGTGAAGGCTCCACTAATCCATGTGAGAGAGTTTAAAGTACTTTTGTCCATGCAAAGACAGGGGAAAAAATGATGGAAGATCCATTAAAAGATAAAATGTATGTATTAAGATGTAAGACTTTGGTGGCCCATAGATGATGAACAAGAAGAATCATGAATGACCCTATGGCAATTTATTCTTGGTAGTGACAAGATATGAGGTTCATACGTAAAGGAAAATGTCATTTGCATTATGACTTAATTTTGCTAATTGCTCAGAGTTCAATTAGCTTTTGTTTGTTTCATGAAAATTGATTGTACACTTAACCTCAACTGGCTTGAAATGCTTCCCACTAATACAATGAATGTGGGGAAAACTTTGCATAAATTATCATTATTCTATTTGAACTAAAATTTGTTATTTGATTATACCTTATCTAATTACTAATTGATACCACTAGTACTGAAAAGCAGAGAGATATGGAAAAAAAAAAAACCTTGATGAGTTTAGGAAGTGTTTGTTTTTTTCATCAGTATCACTTGTGGACTAGCATAGTACTTGGCCTAGTGAATATTTATTTAATAAGTAAGTAAATAAATAAACCTATTGCAAGTAATATTCACTCTAAGTAACTATAACATCATTAAAAAAGAGTTATTGGGACTAGCAGATGGAGTAATGGTTACGTCACTGGACTCCCACGTAGGTATAGTCGACCACAGTTTGAATCCTAGAATCGACAACTTGAAACTCATGCCAGGCGCGTGTGCGTGTATGCCAAAAATCTTGAGAGGAGAATGGAGGAGAGATGATTGTGGCATAGCCATCCCCCCTACAGGGTGATTTCTCACTTTCTTTCTCTCTGTCTCTTGCTGTCTCTCCAGCCAGTCCATGCTCCTTTTAGCAAAAAAATTTCTCAAAAAAAGAAGAGATATTGAAAAACCCAGTACGAGTTCCTTAAACTCTAAACTATTTCCTAATAATTCTCAATACAGTTAATATTGAAGATTTTCCAGAGACATTTTGTAGTATAACATTACATTTAGCATAGCAAACATTTTAATATCATTTAAAATGTATTTTTATCATTTAGTATGTACCTTTTGTATTTAATACAGCAGATAACTTTATTATGTGTACAGGACCAGCACCATGCCACTAACCAAATTTTTTTTCCTTAATTTTGCCAGAGGGCACATGTACTCCCCACAGGGAGACAAAAAGACAGAGGGAGAGAAGAAAGTATGTCCCATGGGGAATGGTCATACCACAATCACTTCTCCTCCATCTCTCCCTCTTTCAGAATTTTGGGCACTTACACACATACCCAGAATATTTCTCCATCTGGTGGGTGTGGAACTCCAACCACACTTTTGGCCATACAGGATACAACTGTCTTATCCACCATGCTGCAGTCTGGCCCTCAATTTTATCTTTAAATATACCACTGTACATTACCAGAAACTGCAAAATGTCAAACAGTTTTTGGAATGGTCAGGATTAATATTGCTAGTAAAATATTGTAAATTTTTTGAGACAGATTCATTAAATAGATATTAAGTCATTCATTAAATATACTAAACTATATTAAAATAGATATTAAACCATTACACACACACACACACACACACACACACACACACACACACACAGGAATTCCTTATTTCTGTTGGAATATCTTTCTTTCTATTGTCAATGGAAATAACCAACTCTGCTGAAATAATAATTAATATGATTTATTTCTAAACACAAATATGTGTTACAAGGCCCAGAGAAAGACAAACATGCCTTTCTTAGGGTGGTAAGTTACAGGGGTTCCTTTTATTTGGTTTTGAAAGTGTGAGACAAGGTTTGGAACTTAGTGAAAAGAGTTCTTTCATTGGTCCGACCCAAAAAGGAGGGACATCTGGAAGTGGGGCCATAGGTGGGTTTCACAATTCTTAGGTTGGTGATTGGAAAGGAAGGTCTGTGTTTCAGTAAGGATCAGCAAAGAATGTACTCTAACAGAGACAAAGGGGCTTGTATACATCACAAGATACTGTCCCAAGGATAGGATGTAGGAAGAGTCCTGCTATCAATGACTCAAAATAGTCTGTTAATATTTGTGGGTGTGACTCTCCATTGCAAAGATACTATGCAAGGGAAAGGATATAAGAAGAATCATGTTATCAAAGGGGTCACAATGGTCTGTTAATGTTTGTGGGTATAATTCGCCCTAAGCCTTCTGGAAGGAATTTCTGAAATTAGGGAAAAGCAGTCATATTTCTGTCCTCATTGTAGTTATTTTTTTCTTTTACATTGACATTTGCCAGCCATTGCTAGATGAAAACACTACACAATGTTATAGTTATAATCAATGGATCGCATTCCTCTTATGTTTCTCACAAAGTCTCCTCTTTTTAAAATATGGTATATTGTAGAGTAATTTCATTGTTGTCAGAAATATTTTTAAATGCCAGCCAAAACCAAAGGAATAAGGCATAACAGCAAAATATATTAAAGCAGCAAAATAATTTACTTTGAAAGCAAGGTTGGAAGACAATTGAACAGGATTGTTTCACTAGCTATCATAAGGAATATGGGAAGATGACTCCCCAGGAAACATATTTATTTATCAACTCCTTTAAACACATTCATGAACTCTAATTTAAAATACTATGCCTTTCTCCAAGCTTTAAGGAGCTCTACAACTAACATGTTCTTAGTTTTCCAGTTTTAGTGCTGAAAGTCTAATATCCCAGGAAACTGCTTCAGGTAAACTGGAATGGCTAATCACTCTATCTGAAATACTTCAGAAAAAGGAAAAAAAAATAACTTCCATATCGTAGATATATACTCACATATTTATTTACTTGTTCTATTTTTAAGCACTGATATAACCAAACTCTTCATTCTAATATAAAATAAAAGCAATTAAGTCATATGGCCTGAATGCACTATATTAAATTAAAATAAGAAGTATGTCATTTAATTTCAACATATGTTTTCAAGAAGTTTATTATCTTGAATGACATCTGAAAGTAATTAAAAATAATTAAATAATTGTATGAAGTCTAGACTTGTACTTTTTATTGCAATAAAATATGTTATGGCTAGATTGAATACAATAAATTCTCACATATATATTGTACTTATCTTGTTCTCCTGTACTTATAAATTTCACAAGTAATGACAGTTTAACTAAGACATTAATTACAAGAAAATCTCATGATTAAGACAGTTCTCTTCTTCCCATATCACAGAAATCTTACACCAATGACAGCTAAATATTTAATAAATTATATGAGCAAATTTTAAAATTATAGGAATACATCTTTAATATGCATATGAAAGTGAAAATAGTAAATTCAATGTTAAAATGCTATATTTAAATTGTAAGTGAATTTGTACTTATTAATATTCC
>NW_006159434.1:2699909-2723812 GCF_000334495.1 Tupaia belangeri chinensis
TGTGTGTGTGTGTGTGTGTGTGTGTGTGTGTGTTTTTGGAGAGATTTTTGCTATAGGGTGCATGTGCTTGCCAGAAAGAATGAGAGAGGCAGGGAGAAAGAAAGTGAGAAATCATCCCCTGGGGGGAATGGCCACGCCACAGTCCTTTTCTCTCCATTCTCCTCTCGTCACAGTCCTTTTCTCTCCATTCTCCTCTTGGGATTTTGAATATGTATTCAAGCACATGCACTCGGTGTGAGTTTCAAGCCTCCGGGTCCAGGACTCAAACCACAGTTGGCCATATGGGAGTCTAGTGCCTTAACAACTAGACCACCTGCTGGCCTAATGTGAAAGCATCTCAACTAATGAACGAATTTTCCATCAACAACAACAAAATATTATGACTTTCAACACACTAAAAGGCAATTGATTGGGTAAACAGGTAGAATTTACTAGTTCAGTATTTGCTTTTATCCATTTGATTTTTTTATACTGTTAGATATTTTTCTTCATTGACCCTTTATTCTGTCTAAATATGCACAGTAGTAATCATGGATTAACATTATACCAGCTTCTAAATCTAGTTGAAAGAAAAATTCCTGTTATAAGAATCGGTAATGTGCTAGCCTCCAGATGAACATTCTCACAAAATTATTCCACCTCAAAGTTCATAAAGGGGACTTATGATTTCCAGTCAAGCATATACAGAACTTGAAGGTCAAATCTCCCACCCACACAACAAGAGAAAAAGATGAACAAACTAAAAGTCAACAACATGTCATTGATCTATCAGATAATTCAGGCAAAAAAAAAAGCCACTGTCCCCTGAAATTGGAGAGGAAGACAAGTGTGTATAGAGAATAACAACTTACTACTCCAGAAAACCATACACAGAAAACGTCATGTTAACTAGTCCAAGATAGGAAAATCTAAACTATAATTAATAAATTGCTAGAGGCTTATTGTGGACAATTTTGAGAATTAAAAACTCTAAACTGAAGAGGAGGTAGTTTTAGAGATGTTTTCAAACGCTTATAATTTTGACTCCAAGGGATATTCTAGGTTCTCCAAATGAAGACCAGAAGGAAGTTCCTTGGTAATTCCAGCAGGAGAGGAAGAGTAGCCATTTATAAATACATCCAGAGTATTCAAAAAAGAAATTTATCAAAGACTGACCAAATGGATTTTACTAGAAGCTTGTTAGAAAAATTTTCAACTCCAGCACTCTTTAGACTTGTGAATCACCTAAGAGGAAAGTGAAGAAGAAGAGAAGCACTTTGAAAGCACATTCCAGGGAGACAGACTCACTAAAAAGTGAAGTCCTAGTCATAGGACAATATAATACTTCTCCTTCTACTCATACCTTATCAACGCATCATAAATACATATCTACTGCAGTTCGTTTTATTCAGTAAATTACGTCCACCTTTCAACAAAAAGTATGAGGTACAGTATAAGGCAATAGTTTGAAGAAGAATCAAACTAGATTTAGATACAACATGGATAGGAAATTGTCTGATAAAGTAAAATAATGGTGATTAATATGCTAAGCGTTCTAATGGAAAAACTAGACAATATGCAAGAACAGGTGGGTAATGTAAGAAGAGAGAGAGAAATTTTAAGAAAGAATCAAATAAAATTTTCTATAAACAAAATATTCAGTAATCAAAATTAAGAATGACTTTGATAGGCTTCTTAGTAAACTGAAGGTGGCACAAAGAAGAATCAGTTAGCTTTAAGATATGTCAATAGAAATTTCCTAAGGGCCAGCTCCATAGCTTAGCATTTCAGGGAACTAGATTTCACATGGGTGGCTGTGGTATGATTCCCAGTCAAAGTATGTTGAGGGAAGATATAAAGAAAAGAAACACATTTTCCCAAACTAAAATGTATAAAGCAAAAGGACTGAAGGAAATGAAAGAGAATTTCCAAAAAGTGTGGACCAACTGCAAAAAGTGCAACTTAGATGAAAAGGCAATGCTGGGAAAAGAAGAAAAAAGTAAGGAAACCAGAAATATTTGAAGCAATAATGACTGAGAATTTCTAAGACAACCACAGATACAGGAAGATACAGGAAGTTAGGAGCACACCGAGCATTATAAATTTTAAAAAAACTACACTGAGGAATATCATATTCAAACTGAAGAAAATCGAAGACAAAACATCCAGAAAAAAAGGATATAGGGAGAAAAAAAACACCTCAGCTAGAGAATAGGGTGATAATTATGTTGGAGTTCTTTAGAGGAAGAGTGTAAGCCACAAGAGAGTGCCAGGGACTGCTTAAAGTGTTGACAAAATGAAATATAATTATGCACCTAGAAAAATTTTCCTTCAAAAGTGAAGAATAGATTAAAACTTTCTAAGACAGAGAAAAATTGAGGCAACTTGTTCCAGAAGACCTACTTTATAAGAAAGGTAAAAGAAGTTCTTCAGAGATAAGTAAAATGAGATAAATCAGAAAATTGGATCTACATAAAGAAAAGAAGATCATTAGAAAGTTAACATATGTGGGACAAGCAGATGGAGTAATGGTTATGTTGCTAGATTCCCATGTGGTCAACTACAATTCGAGTCCAGGACCCCGCGGCTTACAACTCACACACCATGTGTGTGTGTGTGTGTGTGTGTGTGTGTGTGTGTGTGTGTGTGTTCGTGTGTACCAAAAATCCTGAGAGGAGAATAGAGGTGAAAAAATTGCAACATGGCCATCCCACTTGGGTGGGGGGGATGATTTCCCTCTTTCTGTCTCTCCAGAGAGCACACATGCTCTATAGCAAAAAACAAATAAGCAAACAAACAAACAAAAAACTCTCAAAAAAAAGAAAGGTACCAAATGAAAGTATTTTTTTAAAATCTTGATGATCTAAAAGATAACAATTTATTTAAAGTAATTATAACAACAGGGATCAGCAGTTAACGTAGCGGCTATGTTGCTGGACTCCCATGTAGTCGACCATGGTTCGAGTCCCAGACCTGTTAGCTTAAACTCAAGCCAGGCACGTATGCATGCATGCCCAAGATCCGGAGAGGAGAATGGAGGAGAAGGGACACTCTGTCTCTCTCCATCTTTCTGGTGAGCACCTGCACCCTATAGTGAAAAATCTCTCCAAAAACAAATAAATAAATAAAACAATAATAATAACAACAAATACAATGACTGTAACTATGAAGAAGTGAAATGAATGACAGCACTGATAAAAGGAATGGAAGGGAGAAATTAGGAATAGTCTGTTATAGGGCACTTTGACATTGAGTGTCGGTGATCAGACCCAACATCTATGTTGGCTCTTGTTTAGCGTTCTCGAAGAATTAGGACACAGAGATAGAAAGGAGATAGAAAAGTTAATTTTATTAGAAGCGATAAGACTAGTTCTCAGGCAACAGGGAAGGATCCTGGAAAATGGGCTGCAAAAGAGAAACTGAAGTAAGGGGTTTTTACCCTAGCAGGAGGGATTTGTTCAAATTTTGTTCCCAAGAGGGTCACATGCTAGGAATGTCAAGCTATAATTTAGAAGCTGTACATATAGAGAACTTCTGGTAAATGAGTGTATAAGTCTTTGTCTGAGAGCTTCAGCCCAGAGATCATTATACCGTGGTCAGTGATTGCTTGTTTTTGTCTGAGAGCTTTGGGGCCTAAAGTCGATACCTAGTTCTAGAATTTAGTAGGTCCTAGAAAAAGTCAAATTGCTTTTGGTCATGCTCCAGAGGTTAATAATTGAGTCATTGCTGTAAGCAAGTCATATTTTATGAGTAAAAGCTTGATTATTGTGCCTCTATCTTTGGGCCTTCTGTCTTGTTTCTTAGGGTTCTATCTTCTATCTCATTTGCACTACTTGTGAAGTGATATACTGTTATTTGACAGTAGACTAGAATATGTTGTAAATATATATTGCAATCTCTATTGCAACCTTTATATAAAAGTAGTATAAAAAGAATAAAGTATTAAAAAAAGAAAGAAGTATAATGTATATGCTAAAAAAGGGGAGAAAATGAAATTATATAAAATCATTAATTAAAACTGACAAGCCTAGGCCAGCAAGTGATGTGGTGGATAAGGTGCTAGGCTCTCTCTCTCTCTCTTCAGTGAGCACATGCGCCCTATAGCAAATTCACAATGATAATCATAATAGATTTTTTTAATTAAATAAATAGGGGCTATCAGGTGGTGCAGTGATTAAGGCCCTGGACTCCCATGTGGTTGACTGCAGTCTGAGTCCTGGATCCAGTGGTCTGACACTCATGCCAGGTGTGTGTGCGTATATGACCAAAATCCTGAGAGGAGAATGAAAGAGAAAGGATTGTGGCATAGTTATTGCCTTGGGGTGGGGGGGTGATTTCTCGCTTTTTTTCTTTCACTGTCTCTGCAACAAGAACACATGCCCTATAGCAAAAAAAAAAAAAAGAAAAAAATCTTAAATAAACTCTTAAAAATTAATGTTTTAAAAATGAAGTCAGAGAAATAGAGAAAGACAAAAATAGAATGAGAGAAGGGCAATAAATAGAAAATGGTGGACAAGCAGTTGGCATAATGGCTATGTCACTGGATTCCCATGTAGTCAAAGGTGGTTCGAGTCCCAGATCCAATGACTTAAACTCACAATGGGTGCGTGTGCATGTGTGCCCAAGATGCTAAGAGAAGAATGGAGGAGAAGGAATTGTGGCATGGCCATGCCCCCTGGGGAGTGATTTCTTGCTTTTTGTCTCTCTGTCTCTCTCTGTCTTTCTGGCAAGTGCACATGCCTTATAGCAAAAACCTCTCCAAAAACAAAAAAAAAAATAGAAAATGGTAACAAATATGGTAGATATTACTTCAACTATATCAATAATCACCTTTAACATCAGAAATCTCAATATTCCAATTAAAGACTGGCAGAGTGAATGAAAAACAATAACTCACCTGTGTGTTGTCTACAAGAAATCCATTCTATATATAAAGACACATATAGATTAAAATGTAAAGGGCTAAGGGGACCAGGTCACAAATGTACCCACATGGGAAAGGTCCTGGATCACATTGACATGTACATTTGGACCCATGACCCAGGCCAGCTAAAACAGGGTAGATCATGACACGAAAACTCTGTGGCAAGTGCTTTTTTTCTCTGTGTCTCTCTGTCTTTGTCTCTCTCTCTTTCAGAAGAAATGAAAAAACTTTTAAAAAACATAAAGGGATAGAGAAACATGTACTGTGCTAACATTAACCAAAAGCAAGTGAAAATGACTATATCAATTTCAGACAAAGTAGACTTTAGAGCAAAAAAAATTGTCAGAGACGAAGAGGGCCATTAACTAAAAATAAAGGGGTCAATTATCAGGACCAGCTTGTGTTGTGGTGGTTCAGATAGCTGGATCCCACATGGTCAACTGTGCAGTTCAAGTCCCAGACCCAGTGGCTTAAAAAACACACCAGGCACGTATGTTGGCATGCCCCAAATCCCAAGAGAATGAAGGAGAAGGTATTGTGGTGTGGTCATTCCCCCCCTTGAAGGTGGTTTCTCACTTTCCCTCTCTCTCTGTCTCTCTTCAACAAGTGCACATGCTTTATAGCAAATTTTAAATTAAAGTCAATTATACAAAAAGGCATAACAATCTTTAATATAATGTGCCGAAAAACAGAGTGCCAATATACACAAGGCAAAGACTGATCGAACTGAAAGAAGAAATTACGCAAATTTTCTGTTATATTAGAAAACTTTTATAACCTGCCATCAGATATAGATTCAGCAAGAAGGAGAAACATTAGGGAAGACATTGTTGAACTCAACAGCATGACCAGTCAACTGGACCTAATAGATACTTATAGAATATTTTACCTAAGAATAGAAGAAAGAAAAGAAGAAAACACATTCTCCTCAAGGTCACATGGACTTAGTAACATTGAACATACACTAGACCACAAACACAACAAACAAAATTTAAAAGAATAGAAATCATTCAATGTATGCCCTCAGACCACAATGGAAATAAATGGAAATTAAATGGAAAACCAAATGGACTTATACTGGAAATCAATAACAGAAATACAGGAAAACCACTATATACTTAAACTGAACAACACATAAACATATATAAAAAAAACAAGGGATAAAGAATAAATCTCAAGAAACATTTTTAAATATTCTTAACTAGAATGAAAATGCATCTTATCAAAAGTTCTAGAACGCCACAAAAATAGTGTTTCTCTAAAAATTTATAGTACCGGGGCCTACAGGCAACATTATTATTAAGGCACTGGACTCCCACATGGTTGACTGCAGTTCAAGTCTGAGACCTGGAGGCTTGCTTTCTCACTTTCTCTCTCTCTCTCTCAGGATAAAATAATAATAATAAATAAAATAAGTTATTATTTTAAAAAATTACACCATTAAAAGTATATATTAAAAAGAAGAAGGCTCTCAAGTGAATCATCTAAGCTTCCACCTCAGAAAACTAGAAAAAGAGCAAATTAAATGCAAAGTAAAAAGAAAATATAAGTAATACTTGATTTGAAATTGAAAATAGGAAATCATAGTAGAATCAAAGAAATCAAAAGCTGGTTCTTGGAAAAGATCAATAAAATGGATAAAGCTCTAACCACACTATGAAAAGAGAGAAGACACAAATGACTAATATCAGAAATGAAAGAGGACCCATCATTAGTGATCTTACAAATATCAAAATATAATAAAAAAATATAAATAACTATATACCCATAAATTTGATACCATAGATGAAATGGAGTTGTTTCTTCTAAAACTTAACACAAGAAAAATAATCAGAATAGGTATATATATTTTAAAGAAGTTGAGTCAATAACTAAAAGCTTCAAAACAGAAAGCACTATTTCCAGATGGACTCACTAGTGAATTTCAAATACTTTAAGAATAAATTATACCAATTTTCTACAATCTATTCTAGAAAGTAAAAGCAGACGGAACATAGCCTAAATTGCTCTATGAGGTCAGCATTACTTTCAGAGCAAAACCAGATACAGACATTACAAGAAAGAAAAACTAAGGACCAATACTTCTCATAAATATAACTCTAAAAATCCTCAACAAAGTTAGCAAATCAAATCCAAAAGTGCATAAAAGTAATTAGGTACTTTCAGGTATGCAATCCAGGTTCAACACTGGAAAATTAATTGTTGTATCAATAAACTAAAGAAGAAATATCACAATACCATAGCAATAGCAGTAAAAAAAAAAAAAAGATAAGATTCAAAATGCACTCATGATTTTTTAAAAATTAAGAAAAAATAAGAATAGAGGAGAATTCCCTCATACTGATAAAGAACACCTATTAAGATTCACTGACAGGAAACCTCAATTTTGAGATGTCAGTTCCTCCCTAATTGATTTATAGATTCAATACAATCCCAGTGAAAATCCCAGCAAGTTATTCTGCAGATATCAACTAATTCTAAAGTCTTTACGAAGAGGCAAAAGACCCTGAGTAACTAATGCAATATTGAAAGAGAAGAACTAAGACAGAGAGCTGACACTTCCCAACCTCCAAATTTACTATACAGCTTTAGTATAGCTATCAAGACAGTGTGGTATTGACAAAAGAAGGAACAAATAAGTCAATGGAACACAATAAAGAGCCCAAAAATAGACCTACAGCAATCTAATCAACTGATCAAGACAGTACAGTAAAGGAAAGATAATTTTTTCAAAAAACGGCTGTGAACCCAGAAGGCAGACACATGAAAAAAAATTTTCTAGACACATGTCTTACAGTTTTCACAAAAATTAACTCAAAATGATCAGAGACCTAAATGTAAAACACAAAAATATAAAACTCCTAGAAGACAGCTTAGGAAAAAACTCTAGGTGACCTTGGGATTGGCGATGATATTTTTTAGATACAAAACCAAAGGGACGATCTATCCATGAAAGGAAGATTTGATAAGGTAGACTTTATTAAAATTAAAATGTTATGCTATGCCAAAAATCCTGTTAAGAAAATGTAAAGACAAGATAGATATTGAGGGCCAATATTTGTAGAAGACATATCACACAACAGACTGTTATGCAAGCATGTAAATAACTCTTAAAACTCAACAATAAGAAAATAATTAAGAAATGTCTAAGGACTTTTCATTGTCTGGTTTGCTTCTCTTGGCATTGAATGTCCATATTCATTCACTTTTTTGTCAAATGTCAGGGCCTCATTGGTTTTTTATGGCTGAATAGTATTCCATAGTGTATATATGCCACATTTTTTTTCAATCCAGTCATCTGTTCTTGGACATTTGGGTTGATTCCATGTCTTAGCAGTTGTAAATAATGTAATAAACATGAATGTGCAAGTGTCTTTCCAATTGAGTGTTTTCCTATCTTTTGTGTAAATATCCAGGAAAGTAATTGGATAGTATGGTAGTTCTATTTGTAGGTTTTTGAGGAACCATTGTATGTCCTCACTCTCTATATATATCAAATATCTGCATTCTATGGCAGGAAATGAATAACTGAAAGGTACATCAGTAGAGAGGGTAAACTATAGATACCAGAGACAGTATTAGAGGGAGTAGATAGCACAGGGTGGGAGGGAGAGGATCAGGCGGAAAAGAAAAATCTTAACAGACACATGAATGAAGAGTTATCTGGTGATGATAATATATGGTATTATCTGTGACCTGATATGAACTGTATTCATGCCAGTAAAAACCATCTGGTACACTGTGAAGATATATAGTGATTAAATGGTTAAAGACCACAAACCTCAAAAAAGAAGATAAATAGATGTCAAATAAGCATATAAATGTGTACCACATCATATGTCATCAGAAAATTTCAAATTAAAACAACAGAGGGGCCAGTAGGAAGCACAGTGGTGAAGGCGCTGGACTCCCACATGGCCAACTGTGGTTTGAGTCCTTGAAATTCATGCCAGGCATATGTGTGTGCATGTCCAAAATCCCAAGAGGAGAATGGAGGAGAAGGGATTGCGGCATGGCCATCCTGCCTGTGGGATGATTTCTTGCTTTCTGTCTCTCTCTTTCTCTCCAGAAAGTGCACACATCCTATAGTATAAATCTCTAAAAAACAAACAACAACAACAAAAAAGAGATACCACTACATATCTATTATGATGGCAAATATTCAGAACACTGACAGTACTAAATGATGGTGAGAATGTGAAAACATAGTAGCTCTCTTTCATTGCTGGTGGGAATGCAAAATGGGCAACTTTGGAAGATTGTGTAGTAATTTTAGGTATCAACCTGATTAGGTTCAGGGATACCCAAATAGTTGGCAAAACATTATTTTTAAGAGTGTCTGTGAGGGTATTTCTGGAAAAAATTAGCATTTGAATTATCAGACTGAGTGAAGAAGATCTGCCCTCACCAAAGTGAGCAGACATCTTCTGATCAGTGGAAAACCTGAATAGAACAAAAAGGTGGCGAAAAGGTCATTTCTCTCTCTCTCTCTTTTCTCAAACTGAAGCATTCATCTTCTCCTGCTCTCAAATATTAGAACTTTGGTTTTCAGATATTTGGATTCCAGAAGTCTATTGCTAACACTCCTCCTCTGCCTCTCAGTTCTTAGGTCTTCAGCTTTGAACTGGGAGTTTTAACATCATCCATCTCCCCTGTTTCTCAGTCCTTTGAATCTCGACTCAATTACACCACTGGCTTTCCTGGTTCTATGTATTGCAATTAGTTATACTATGGGCCTTGTATTTCTCCATAACTGTATGAGTCAATTCCTTTAGTACATTTCATAGATCTAAAACAAAATTACCTATCAAACCAGGAAAATATTGTGCAGACTTTAAATGTCTATTACTAAGTGAAAAAAGCCAATCTGGGGGACCAGCAGTTAGCGTAATGGCTATGTCGCTGGACTCCCATGTAGTTGACTGTGGTTCGCGTCCTGGACCCGGTGGCTTGGAACTCACGCCGGGCGTGTGTGCATGCAAGCCCAAGATCCCGAGAGGAGAACGGAGGAGAAGAGCGTGGCCATCCTCCCTGGGGGGTGATTTCTCACTTTCTGCCTCTCTGTCTCTCTCTGTCTTTCTGGAAAGTACACGTGCCCTCTAGCAAAAACCTCTCAAAAAAAAAAAAAAAGCCCATCTGAAAGGGCTACATACTGTCATATTCCAATTGTATGACATTCTGGAAAGAGCCAAACTATGGAAACACTAAAATTGGTGGTAATCAGTGATTCCAGGGGAAAAAAGGATGAATAGGTGTAGCTCAGGAGATTTGAGGAGAAAGAAAGTGGTTTTATATGATACTATAATGATGTATACATGGCATATATATTTGTCAAAACTCCAGAATGAATGCAAAGAGTGAATCCCAATCTAAACTTACGGACTTTAGTTAATAATGTGTGTCAATATTGTTGCACACTGGTGCAGGACATTGATGCAGGGAAGGCTGGATTTGCTCTAGGCTAGTGTATGTAAGTACTCTATACACTTGATACTAAATTTTACTGAATGCCTAAAACTGCTTTCAAAATAGTCTTAATATTTTTAAAATTTCATCAAGGTAATGAGCTGTTATCTTGGGCCATCGTGAATTGCCAAAGCATCAAGTTTCAACATAGTGGAAAGATTCAAGTTTTTGGTGAGTCCCTGAATGTTAGGAGGATAATAAAGACAAGTTTTGGGAAAGCTGTGATTTATTTCATGATGGTGGGGTAATATAATTTTTAGTTGGCCACCCAAATCAACTTTCCCTGCTCTTTAATTTCCCTAAAAGAACACAAAAATATTTCTTAAAAGCACATAAAAAATTAAAAGCCTATTTAGGATATAGCTACCATTCGATATTAGAGTACATTTTAGGAGTTGATAAAATCAAAGTAATACAACTCAATTTTTAATTTTTCACATATAATTTCTATTAATATTAATTTAATCACAATCTCTAATTACAAAGAGAAATGGGTGTGTATTTGCTTTCCAGAAAGAAAAAAGTGGCACCAATAGCTACATATTTTTAACCCAAAAAGTGTGTCTGTTAAGAGTAGAAATTGTGGCTAAAACTGGTTTGTCTCCTTTTCCCTCTTAGTCCTCAAAGACTGACCATAAGCCACTATTAAATTTTGAAGTTCAATTTGTTTTGGAAGCAATCTCCGTTTTCTAGACCTAAAGGCTCCTGGTGTGAAGTTGTAACACATAATAGAAAGCAATATGTTTAGCTCACAGTGTAAATTTTCAAGTTCAGAGTTGTATGCCAATAGCTTCTAGCAAACAAAAAGATGAATTTACAATAAACATACTTAGATGAAGTTAAAGTACTTGGAGTTGAAAATAATTTTTCCTTAAGGTAAATATTTCTTCAACACGAGTATACATTTAGGCTTTATAATGTAATGATCCTGGATTTTTTTTTACAAGAGGCAGGAATTTAATCTTTAAGTGTACAAAATAATTCAACAAATAAATGATTTCTCACATCTGATACAAAAATAGACAGAGAAATGTACCAGTGGAATTCAACATTTTCACAGATAACTTTAACATTACTGGTTATAACAGTCTTTGAAACTAATATAAATGTCTGACTTTTAAAATATTAATCACTTAATTACTTAGTAAATTCATTAAAAACATCAGATTTCCCTTAGAAGAATGCAATCTAATGTGTAGTTATATCTGTTTCTGTTAGCATTGTGTCTGTTTTATCTGTCTTAATAGGACAGATTAGCATTGTGTTCCAAGTAGAAATGTGCAACCTATCTCCAAAAATCCAACAGGTCTAAAGAGGTACCTGTGTTACAACTCTGTGTAGTTGCCATGCATTGTTCATGACTATATCAATAATGTAGCTCACCAAAATTGAGTACCATTTCTTGCATCTTACCCTCTCTACATTTGAAAATAACCTGAACCATTTTAGCTATTTCTTCTTTGCATTCATCATACAATTTCACTACGGATTGTTAATTTATCTGTGAGATCTCGTCTTGGCAAAACAATAACTTATCTCATCAACTGGTTCTATGCCCACAGCATTGGAGCACAGACTGATAATGCCATCATCTCGCCAACATCACAAAATTATAACATCATTTTCTTATACTCAGAACTTGAAATAGCCCCTCTTCATTTTTTTTATAAGTTCATATGTGGACATTTTTCAGCCCTATTATCATGAATTGTTCCTGTTACTCTCACTTCGTTCTTCCTTAAGGCCGACACCAATTCGACACTTGTAAAAAAGCTATTGAAACACAGGTTACAGGGATATTGACCTCCCTCTAAAAGATGTTTGCAAAGTTCATCCATTAGATTTCCATCTAACCCAAGGTCAAGATCCTTATCTACCTACATAACTGGTTCTTCTTGATAGGATTCAAACCAAACCAAATAACCCTGTGTGATTGTACCACACCAAATTTATATCCAATCTTAATTGGCTTCCTATTCAGGAACTGGTCACTAGCAAAGTATTTACACATTGACATATCTATTTATTATTTTTTTATTTTACATTAATTCACTGTATATCATTACAGCATACAAAATGAATTTTAACAAAAATCTTCTAGAAGAGCATACCAGAGAAAGTTTTTATTCATCTGCTCCATGAGAGGCCTCAATTTTGTAATGTTATCTTTTTTATCTAAGTGGTTAATAACCTGCAAAATGTAGGTATGAGAAAATCCAGTCAAATCTCTCCCTTCTAATTGCATCTCTAACCAGGTTCTGATTGGCATCAGAGATTTCCCAATACATTCCCTTTCTGGGATGCCTTATAAATCCACTCAAAAGCAGGACATCAAACACACCTCATTTCCTCACCATGATGTCCAAGCTGACATTTTTTTCAGAAGCATAATTACTGGTCTCATTGACAATCAAACTGAATCATCATCAAAAAATAATTCAAAGAACTCTACTGGGTTCAACCTTTGAATCTTGAGATTCAAAAGTCCAGAACCCAGTACTGACCAGCTTGGGAAGTTGAGTTTAATGTCTCTTTTGGTCAACGTTTTTCTTTGGTACAATTAACACCTTTAGCTTCTTTTGAGCAGGCTAGGTCTCAGGCTCATGATCTTCCTCCACATCTAAGATGCCAGAAAACATGAGACCTTGGAGCAGTTCACTTGCTTGAACTTTGTTTTTCCTTTGGTTTTCCCTCCCTTTTCAGGTTAACATCTCCTGTAGAATATTCCAAAGATGAGATGTACATCCACACCCACAAATCATGTGGATGGAGATCTATAGAGAAAATGGGATCAGGATGGCTTAGTCACTTCCTTTCTTATCATGTTCAAAGGCCACAGGGTGGCCTTTGGATAAGATAGGATAGTGACATGATATCTATCTTTGATAAGATAGGAAGTGAGCCTTATTATGTTTAGCATAATAACTTACATTATTAGTTGTACTGTACTTGTGCACTTGTTACATAATTACAACTTTGCTGTTTTATCCACTACATGTAACACATATGCATGTGTCTGACTGTTTTTGTCAATGAGCTAGTCTTGTCTGCAGCCATCTTAAGAGAAAGGGAACATCTGCCCTGCTTAGCTGGCTAGCCCTGCTCAGCCTCAGTCCTAGTGGCCTTGGCTCTGATCAACCTTGGATCTGCTCAGCTCAACTCTGCACACAGTGAGCTCCAAGGAGGAGAAAGTGCTCTTTGATTATTCTCATTGCATATTATAAACTCCAAGATGGAGGAAGCACGTTCTGAGTGCTACTAGAGCTCTGCAAGCTCACTGAACTCAGGTGTTTTTTCTTTTTTTTTTTTAATTTTTTTTAGAGGTTTTTGCTATAGGGCATGTGTGCTCGCCGGAAAGATAGAGAGACAGAGAGACAGAAGGCAAGAAATCACCCCCCAGGTGTGTGGCCACGCCACAATCTCTTCTCCTCCATTCTCCTCTCGGGATCTTGGGCATGCACGCACACACACCCAGTGTGAATTTAAGCCACTGGGTCCGGGACTCGAACCATAGTTGACTACATGGGAGTTTAGCAACATAGCCATTACACTAACTGCTGGTCCCAACTCGGATGTTTTTTAACGAGCATGAAATCAGCCCCAAAAGTGACTGGTATCTTTTTCCAACTCCCTGCATCTCTGTTCAACTCCCCTTCAAAAGAGGAAAGAGCTTCTCAAAAAACAATCCTTCCGAGTGTTCAAATGTGCAACTCTCCTTAAGGAGCACTCTTAGGGATCTATGGTATACAGTTTCTGCTGGGTATTCCTGAGGCCTCCTCACGTTGCTCAATTTCTTCAGAAGTTTCTTGCTGTACACTAAGTGATCTATCTGAAGTCGCAACTTCTTCAGCTTGGTTGGTGATGTCTTCCATGCTGAGTTCCCACAGAGGTTCCTCTGAGCTGGACTCAGAGGCCACCACTCCTGCTCTTTACCATCTGGGGTCTGGTTGTGTTAAATTGAGGCCCTGCTGCCTGGTTTCTGAGACTTTCGTTTTTTCGAAGGGCTGGTTCCTGGGAAGTAGACACATTTGCATTCTGGGGGATTTTCTGAGGCGTGCTGTGGAGGTTCACACTCCAGGGTGACTATTCCAGGCAATCTGGAGGCTCTGACACTCCACAGAGGGCTCCAGACATTCAGTCACCTAAATATAGACAGTCCCTAAATATAGACAGAGCCCTAAATATAGACAGAGCCTATCCTCTGGTGTTTCCATATCCCAATGTAGATCCTCCAGCACTATCACCACTGCCTCAGTATTCTGCAGCCATGCCAGAAACTCCCCAGGCAGGATGCTTAGGAACTGCCCCAGAACCAGCAGCTCTAGGATCTGCTCCTTACTGTAAGTCTCTGTTTGCAGCCATTAGCTGCTGAGCCTGAGAAGTGCCTTATTGGGCTGGAGCCTCAGGGTAGCTGAAGCATTGGAGGCACCCATGTATGGGTGCTGCTGTCTCATGGGCAGTCAGTGGGCTCCCAGGCCAGGCCCTCCTCCTTCACCCTCACGAAGCCAGCTTCACTTTCAGGAACTGGGCCTGGGGGAGCTTCGACATACTGATCTCAGACATTAAAGAAATGTTGCCTTGGCTGGGGTCTGTAGTTCAGAAACAGACTCCCAATGTCTGTCTCTTATGATAAGATTTGGCCACTGTTCTCATCAATAGGTGAAGTCTATTTTTCTTTTTTTTTTAAGAATTATTTTATTTAACTTTACTTATTTATTTACTTAAATTTGGTCAGAGTGAGAGAAAGAAAAAAAGAGGGGGAGGGGCATGAGATAGCAAGCCACCAGGTCTGGGACTCGAACTACAATCAGCCATGTGGGAGTCCAGTGCCCTTAACCACCACGCCACCTACTGGTCCTAGGTGAATTCTATTTTTCTGCCCTGGAGTCTCTGTTGGTCTAATTTGCTCTGACCTTTAAAAACAGCTCCATTTACTCTTCCTCACCAAACTCCCCAGGACCTGATCATCACTGGTCTGTCACTCAGTAAACATTTATTGAGCACCTCATTATTTTCCAGGCATAAAACTAACTCTGGTATTCCAACAAATACTGATGGATGTTTTGATGAATGCACATCAATGTTCCTCCTGAAAGGTCCTCAGGGAACATAAAAGTTGGGGGCCCCGTAGCCTGGGTGGAGGGTTCCAGAGCTCTGGTTTCACCACACTCCTGGCAGCAAAACAATTGATTATTTTTTTTAAATAAAATATCTGGCAAAAGAATACTTTCTTTGGGATCTAAAGAAAATTAGACTTCCTCTTCGTTTTTTTTGTGTTTTTTTTTTTTTTTTTTTTTTTTTTTGCCATAGGTGAGTGTGCTCAACCAACAAAGACAGAGAGACAGTAAGAAATCACCCTTCAGTGAAGATGACCACCCTGCAACCCCTTTTCCTCTATTCTTTTTCTTTAAAGAATTATTTTATCTAACTTTATATATTCTTGTATTTATTTTAATTTGAGAGGGAGATAACACATGCACACACAAGAGAGAGAGAGAGAAGGGAAAAGTGAGAAGGCAAGCTGCCAGGTCCAGGACTCAAACCACGGTAGGCTATGTGGGAGTCCAGAGCCCTTATACACCATGCCACTTGCCAGTGCCTCTTCTCTTCTATTCTCCTCCTGGGATTTTGGGCACACACACACATGCCTGGTGTGACTTTCAAGCTGCCAGGTCTGGGACTTGAACCGTGGTCGACCATGTGGGAGTCCAGCACCTTAATCACCACACCTCTCGCTGATTCTGACTTCCTGTTCTTTTACTATGGCAAGAACTAGGGAAAAAAAATGCACACTAAAGGAATAATAGTTAACAAGTACTGGAATCACAAATGCCTTAAATGTCAAACCTATAATGAAACCAAATCCGAGTCCAGTGGCAAGCTTGCCTGCCTTGACTGTATGAGAAAGACATACACTCTAAATGTTGACTCTGCTTAAAGCCTCTCAATTCAATTCATTGCATAAATAGATCATTTCAATTCAATTAAAATGAACAGATCCCAGACAAAAATGATTCTTTCTTACAGTATAAAATTTAGAAGAAAAATAGGGAGGTAAAGCATAAATGGGACACAAAAGTGTGGTATTACCTGTTGAAGATATTTTATAGTTTTATCAACTGGACTAGGGAGAAGTATTCACCTGTTAAAACATTCACTTTGAAGCTAAATAATGTGATTGAATGCATAAAAGAAAATGAAATAAAAAATTAAAAAAAGGAATCACATTTGAAATGTAACCTGGAAGCCATACATAAAGAGGTATGAAAACTCAAGAGTGTTGTTGCTCTTTCCCAAGTTTGTTACAAATTAGAATTTCATCACTGGAGTTAAAAGCAATGGGGACATGTTGAATTACTTTTCTGATTATATCTTTAAAATTTTTCAACAGCTGAGTTTAATTTAGACATTAATCTTTGAGGTTGTCTTGAGAAAATACAAAAGTAAAATGTTTTTCAAAGAACAACAACAAAAAATTTAGAAGTCATTTAACAGACTCTTTAAAAAATGATAGCATGAATGCCCCCTGAGAGTGGACAACAGCAAGAGAGACAGGGAGATGAGCACCCTCCACAAGGACCTCATTCATGAGCACTCTTCCTTCACTCCTTCAGCCCAGTGGATCCTCAGCACTCAAATGAATACTTGAAGTTTGTCAGACCAACCAGATCAGGGACTCAAACTGTGATCAACACGCAGAACTTGGCTTCTCTTAAGCTGTGCATTACTGCTGCACCATGCAGCTGGCCCATTTCCCAGGATCTTGTACTTTCACAAAAGAAGGTTAAGAACCCAAAATAAGTACATGATATATAAAAAGGAACATGATCAAATGATAAAATAGGTTGGAAAATAGTGGGGGGAAAAAGGGGGAAAGACATTTAAATATGCCATAAAGGGAGCAGGCCTTCATAAAAAAAATCCAATTAAGCTAGGCTTTGAGAATGGGTTTCCAAAGGCAGAGAGAAGGAAATACATCAAGACATGGGAAATGCATGAGTAGTAAGTGATGTATACAACTTTATTTTCAGAACTTTTTCATATTTCCTATGTAGAAAGAATAAGTTCAAAGTGAGTAAATTTTTTATTCTAAAGGTTTCGTGGTTTGTTTTGTTATACATTTTTTTACATCTCTACTTATTTTTCCAAATGTAGTGATGCTAAGGTAGTTAGAACAGATACAAATAGTTCAGTGATGCAAAGAAATATATTTAGCACCTTTTTTAAGAGATATTTTTACTATAGGGCATGTGCACTCTCCAGAGAGACAGAAAACAGAAAGTTAGAAATCACCCCCTAGGGAGGATGGCCATGCCACAATACCTTCTCCTCCATTCTCCTCTCAGTATGTTAGGCATGCACACACATGCACCTGACATGAGTTTTAAGCCACCGGATCCAGGACTTGAACTGTGGTAAACTACATGGGAGCTCAGCGATGTAAACATTATGACATCTACTAGTCCCTAGCACCTTTGTTTTTAAACCTTTGTTTTAAGATTTGTTCCTAAATCAGGAACTGCTACTTTAGCATGACCAAAGAGAGAGAGACAATACGAAAACAACATGCAATAATTAGAAGTTGAATCTACTTGAGGTTCATAAATAACATATATAGAACTAATTTTCAAAAACAGTATTTGTGCATATGAATAACTGGACATAATAAAGCTACTTTATACATTTTTTATTCTTATTAATTTGAGGCAATTATTCACATGATTATTATTTTCCTTAACCTTCTGTGTAATCCTTCAAGAATTTGTTAAGTCTTGTAGTGGTACTACATTTAATGCTTGACCCATATTTTCCAAGGCAAATCAGTAATATTGAGAACATAATAAGTTCTGAGCATACATAGTTTTCAAGATGACCACATCCTTTCTCACTCAATTGCTATTCTGGGAAGCTGAAGACCTGGGACCTATAGAGCTTTTTCAGTGTAATAATTTCTTGTTATATCTATAAACATAAATTTTATTTAAATCTTTCATAATTTTCTAAAATGTATACCTAGTTGAGAATGTCCATTAAGTTTCCTTTTATTTCAAGACAGGTTGTCCTAGTCTGGACTCCATTATTAATCATTATCACAGAATCCAGTTTATTTCCTATATAGTACTTGTCATAAAAAAGAATCAATGTATGTATTTTCATTTGTGTACAATATTCATCCCTCTAGAATGTAAGAACTGTTATGTATAATAGAGGCTATGTTTGTCTTGTTCAACAGTATATCCTCCATGCCAAATATGTTGCCTGACACAGAGGAGAACTTCAATAAATATATTCTAAATATGTAAATTGTAAACCACAAATAGATCTTAAAATGTACCTTGATACCATTATATATCAACCGTCATGAAAATTGGATAAGTTCTTGAATAGTTATGTGAAGAAAAATAAATCCATTCAGGGAGGGGGACAGGTTAAAGCAAACACAAATTGCCTAGCAGTCAAATTGAAACAGAGAGCTCACTTAAAAATTGATGAATAATGTATCCAAACATTCTAAAGGTCATTTCAATATTATGGGAGCCACAAATAGGTAAATAAATTAACCAAGAGATATGTCCCCTCATTACTAATGAATGCTTTTTAGTCTTAATACTAAAGCAGTTTCAAGATTGTTTCAGCAACCAAAGTCTAGAATTAACACTTAAACAGAATACAAAAAGAAATTAGAGGGAAAAAATGGAGCCATAATCAAGATAATTTAGTCAACAGTAACAATCTTATGGTCCCAATATCCATTGAATTTTTGTAAAAGATGTATTTCTTCTACTTTAATTTAAATATACTAAAAAACTGCATTTCTAATGTGAATATCCTAGATTTTAGGTATTGTACAAGTCAGTGAATAATTATTTTTATTATAGTATAGATCAAAAGATGTTACTGATGATTCTTTATGGAGGAAAGTTAAACCAATTATAACATGTATTTTCTCTCAGATCATTTTATTTTAAACCTTGGTGTTTCTGCAAATTTTTACATTGTCAAAATCTAATATTGCCATTTAGGCTATCTGGTATTGCACAGGAATTTATTTTAAAGAACAAAGTAAGGAAGTGAAGTATAATTTTATCAAAATAATAATAGAAACATTTATAACATTTTATATAGGTAAAATATTTTCACTACCCTATCCCATCTCCTAAAAAGGAATATATGGAAAGAATCTTATCTTTAATAGTGTATCTAAAATATGGTTATGTGTCACATAAAAATGAGGACACAGTCTAAGAAATGAATTGTGAGGCAATTTCATCATTTTGCAAACATCATAGAGTGTACCTACACAAACCTACATAGTATATCCTATTACATTAACTAGGCCACATGGTGAAGCCTATCACCACCTTCATCATATATTCAATCCTTCATTCACTGAAATGTCATTGTGTGATATGTGACTATATTGGAAAAAGGAAATCAAAGATCAATTGGAAAACAAAAATATTTTAATATGTAAGTGTAATTTCCAATTAATATAACTACTGCCAAATATAATAAAGCATGAAAATAGTAATTAATTTCAGAACAAAATGGGCATATGGTTCCTGTTAACTTTATGTGGATTAACATCCATGTCTGAGAAGTATACAAGAGAAGTCCTGCCAGTTTTCACAGATACTGCCTGAGTACTTAGTATGTTCACTGCTAGAAGACAAGGACTTGGGAACATAGAATATTTTAAGAGAAACCAACCCTATGATCCTCCATTGATATGTATTAAACAATAATGTATTATTTTGCATCTGCACTTCTATGTTAGGAAATAAAAACAAACTTCCTAAGTAATCTGCTTACATTTTTAAAAAATATTCTTTATTTGCAGGGAGTTGTTCTCCAAGTTATTTTTTTCCTATAGTATTATTTTTTTTCTTTCATAAGCAAAAGAGAGAGAGAAAGACAGACAGAGAAAGAAACAGTCACCTTCAAGAGAATTTCCATGCTGCTATCTACCCCCAGCATCTGTAAGCCCTGGGATCATGGTCATGCACATC
Organism: Tupaia belangeri chinensis; assembly: GCF_000334495.1. NCBI lineage: Eukaryota > Metazoa > Chordata > Mammalia > Scandentia > Tupaiidae > Tupaia > Tupaia belangeri. Next base: position 2,720,289 of record NW_006159434.1, read on the forward strand.
CAATGTGTTCACAGAGGCCTTCAGACAGGAACTCAAAACCTTCCCATGTAGTTCAGTCTTCTGGAGTGCTGCATTACCACTGCCCCACCCTTCTGTTTTCCATGTTTATATTTATGAACAGACATTACAAAAGGAAGGAAAAAAGTTAAGATATAGTGGCTAGTATTTTGTATATTTGGTTTTGTTGTATTTAAGTCAGCAGTATTTAATTATATTCTCATCAGTATCCTCTTCTAAATCCTTAATAAGTAACTCATAACCTTGTTCTTGCAATCTGTCTATCCCCACTTCCACTGACCCACATACACACAACTGAGTCACTACATATCCAAATTCTACCTGCAAATAAACTGATCATCAGTATATAAATTCAGTCTGGTTTTAAAAGATGACCTGGGCTTATAAGATTTCTCTTTCAGATAAAATTTCATAAAACAAATTCAGGGAAATTTTATGATTGTATATTCACTTTTATGATTAGGATAGCATTGGCCCTATGCATATTAAGATTATATAATAGGGAACCAGCAGTTAGCGTAATGGCTATGTCACTGGACTCCCACGTAGTCAACTGCGGTTTGCATCCCAGACCCGGTGGCTTAAAACTCACGCCGGGCACGTGTGCGTGCGTGCCCAAGATCCCGAGAGGAGAATGGAGGAGAATGGATTGCGGCATGACCATCCCCCCGGGGGGTGATTTCTCGCTTTCTGTCTCTATGTCTCTCTCTCTCTCTCTGTCTGGCGAGCGCACACGCCCTATAGCGAAAACCTCTCCAAAAAAAGAAAAAGATTATATAATAGTACTCAAATATAAAATCACCTGTACCTATTTCATTTGTTGTTGTTGTTGTTTTTCATAGCATATGTGTAATTCTGTAACACATTCTGTGGCAATTGTTCTCCCACTTTTTCTTTGAATCAAACTCATAATTCTTATTTTGCTAGAGAATGACCTTTTCCTCTAATTTTTCATGTTGTTGGCAAAATAAGTAAATTGCTAAGGCATTGTGAAACAAGTCTGACAATTTATATTAGCATTTAATAATATACATACATTTAATAGTGGAGTCCCAATTTCTGAGAACCTAGTTAGTAGAAATGGGAGCAATAATACATAAAATGATGTAAGTATTTATTATAGCATTGTGTATCATGACAATAAGATAACTAAGAGCAGCTATAATGTACAAAATTAGAGAAATGGCTGAATATATTTTAAGTGTGATCTAAAAGCACAGATTAATGGATACGGAGTTCCAGTTTGGTAAGATGAAAAGAGTTCTGGAGATAGTTATGATGGTTGCACAGCAATGTGAAGGTACTTAATGCCACCAAACTATACACTTAAAAATTATTAAGATGATAATTTTTATATTATATGCATTTTACCACAATTTAAAAACTAAAAATAAATTCATGTAGCAGTCTATGGACTTATTTTAAATTAACTAGATTAATTCAAAACATACCCGGGGTGGCAGATGGCAGGGTGGTTAAGGCACTTGACTCCCACATGCCTGACTATGGTTCAAATCCCAGATCTGATGGCTTGCTTTCTCGCTTACCCTCTATCTCTCTGGTCAAATTTAATAATAGTAATAATTAATTGAATTAAACAAATAATTCTTTAAAAAAAGCATGCACTAAGATGTGCTAATTAATTTGATTTTAATATCATTACACATGTCAAATCATCATATTGCACATCTCAAATATATACACTATTTGTAAATTATATATTTCAAAATTAAATGAACTATTTTAATAGTATTTTAATTTAAATATTTATTTTAAAACAGAAGAGCCCCCACATGGCCCCTGAAGTTCAGCTATGAAATATTGCTTTCAGAGATTTAAAATGAAGATTTTCTGCTGAGACTTCTCCCTTACTCATTTCTAGTGGGTAGTGCTACCAATCTCTTTCTCTCCATTTCTTTTATTTTTTTTTTAAGGTGAAGTATTCTGGGCTTTCAAGCCCCTTCTTTATTGTGCTTATGGGTGCCTCTCCCCATCCTATTTAGGAAAGACACAAATCAAGGCCCATCCCCACATGGATCTTGAACTTCAGCTGTGTGTGCAGGGCATGGTTTCCAATTTTTTAAAATTAAAATTTAAAGTTTTTTATTCTCTTTTTTCTTACTTCTCTTTCATATACACACACACACATATATATATATTTCCTTCTTGCTTCATTTTCTCTAATTCTTTTCCTTTTCCTTTATCTTTACTCATTGACTGCTCAGCCCCTACACACTAAGGGTCTAGACAGGTCTAAGTGAACAGGATCTAAACATCTGAATATGATTAGGGTCAGAATATTCTTCTATTCCCACTGATTCTGAAGCACAAAGAGTGAAAACAGAACAGAAGAGAGACTGCAGATTACCTCCTCCTGCATGTCTCTGAACACTCAGATTGAACTTCAGGAATTAGGAAGAAATGCAACAGATGACTAGAAATCACCACAGGGTCACAAGAAATACAGGAAAACAAGAAAATACCTCTCCTCCAAGGGAAAGGAATAACTCCTCTTCAGCCTCAGACGGTAAGATGAAACTCATGGAAATGTCAAATAAAGAATTTAGAATTTTCATAGTGACAAAGCTTACAGAGATCAAAGAGAAGAGAGACAAGGCACTGCAGAAGAGGCAGGAGAAAGGAACTGACAAGTTCCAGGAGGTGAGGAAATTCTTGCAAGATCTAAAAGAAGAAATTCACACTATATAAAGGAATCAAATGGACCTGTTAGAGATGAAGGCTATAATACAGGAAATCAAAACTTCCTTTGAAAGTATTAAAAGTAGACTAGATCATACCAAAAATCAAATCTCAGATGTAGAAGATAGAATCGCTGGCCTAGAAAAGTCCACCATTAAAACTGAGAAAATTGCCCAAAAAATGAGAATACTATACAAGAAATACCAGATATCATCAAATGTCCAAACATCTGGATAAATGGTATCCCAGAAAGCAAAGAGACTCATAAGGGCATTGATGATTTATTTCATAAAATCTTGGAAGAAAACTTTCCAAACCTAGAGAGACATTCAATGATCCAGTCCCAAGAAATACAAAGGACCCCCAATAGAATCAACCCAAGAATATATTCTCCAGGATACATTATAGCCATATTGACCAAAACCATAGACAAAGACAAGATACTAAGAGTGGCAAGAGAGAAACATCAAGTTACATACAAAAGATATCCCATCAGGCTGACAGCAGACCTCTCATCGGAAACAATGCGAATAAGGAAAGAAGGGGAAACTATATTCAAAGTGTTAAGGGAGAAGCAATTTCAACCAAGAATATTGTACCTGGCAAGATTATCCTTCATATGGGAAGAAAAGACAAGAATATTATTATTATTTTTTTAAGATAAGAATATTCCCAGATAAACAAAACTTGAAATGATTTACCAACACCAGACCAGATCTCCAAGAAGTTCTAAAGGGAGTGCTATACTAGGAAAATTAAATACAGTCACACAGAAATAAGAGTTCAAAAACTAAGAAAATGGCCAA
>NW_006159434.1:2724271-2732327 GCF_000334495.1 Tupaia belangeri chinensis
AAGCTACTATGCAGTATATTCTGGATGGGAAATCACATTTTGTATGCTGTGATAATGCTCAGTGAATGAACGTAAATTAATTAATTAAAAATAAAAAATAAGAAAAGTTAAAAAAAAAGAGCACTTATAAGGAAACACTAAACTAACCTGTTATATATCTAAGGTTATTATACTATTTTTATATATGTTTTTCTAGTATCCAAATATTTTTACAGTTGAATGCAGGATTTTCTTGTTGTGATAAGAACACTTAATATTTTTTTGGACCAGTAGTTAGCATAACAGCTATGTCACTAAACTCCTATGTAGTAGACCACGGTTCGAGTACTGGACCCAGAGGCTTAAACTCACGCCGGGCACGTATATGTGTGGGCCCAAGATCCCTAGAGGAGAATGGAGGAGAAAGGATTATGGTGTGGCCATCCCCCTCGGGGGTGATTTCTCACTTTCTGTCTTTCTGTCTCTCTCTGTCTTTCTGGCAAGCGCAAGTGCCCTATAGCAAAAACCTCTCAAAACAAAAAAGAACACTTAATATTTTTTAAAGAATTAGTTATTTAATTTTATTTATTCATTTATTTTCATTTGACCAGAAAAAGAAAGACATATGGAGAGAAGGAAAGTGAGAAAGCAATACACCCAGGTCCAGGACTCGAACCATGGCCGGCCATGTGGGAGTGTCCAGTGTTTTAACTACCATGCCACCTGCTGGTGCTAAGAACACTTAATATTTAAGTTCAATCTTATAATAAAATTTTAAGAACGTAATACCGAATTGTTAACTATAGGCATAATTTTGTAGAGCAGATTTCTAGAACTTACACATTCTGTATAACTAAAACTAAACCTGTTGAACTCTTTTTCTCCTCCCCCAGCCACTGGCAACTGCCATCTATTCTGTTTCTCTGAGTCTGTTTTAAATTCTGCATGTAAGTGGAATCGTACACTGTTTGTCCTTCCATGATTAGCTTATTTCACTTAGCATAATGTTCTCTAGGTTTGTCCATGTTGCTATCTATAGCAAGATTTCTTTTTATGACTGAATAAAATTCCAATGTAGGTATATACTGCATTATCTTTAGTCATTCATCTGTCAATAGACATTTACATTTTTCTATACATTGGCTATTGTAAACAATACTCTAACAAACATGGGAGTGCACATGTCTTTTTGGGATCCTGGTTTCAATTCTTCTGGATATATTCCCAGAGACAGCATAAGATGATCACACAGTAATTCTACTTTTAATTTTTTTAGGAACCTGAAAGCTGTTTTCCATGGAAGTGCACTACTTTACGTTCCCACCAACAGCACACACGGGTTCCAATTTTTCCACCTTCTTACCAATACTTGTTACCTATTGATTTTATTGTTTTTTTTTTTTTTTATTGCTAGAGGGTATGTATGCTTATCAAAGAGAGACAGGGGGAGAGACAAAGGAAAAGGAAAAAAGGCACCTCTCAATAGTGTGTGGTCATGGCAATCCCTTCTCCTCCATCTCTCCATCCTATAGTGATTTGGGGCATGTATGCACTCTGTGTGTTTTTCAAGCTGCTGGGGCTGGGATTCAAACTGCATGGGATTCATCTCATTAAACACTAAGCTAAGGGGACAGTCCTATCATTTGATTTTTTTGATAAGTCATCCCAACATATGTCAGGTGATACCTCATTGTGTTTTGATTTCCATTTCCCTGATGATAAGTGATGTTTAAAATCTTTTCATAGGAGCCAGTAGGAGGCATGGTGGTTAAGGCACTGGATTCCCACATGGTTAGTCCAGTGGTTTGAAAGTCATGCCTGACACATGAGCATGTGTACCCAAAATCCCAAGAGGAGAATGGAGAAAAAGGGATTAAGGCATGGCCATCCCCCAGGAAGGGGATGAGTTCTCACATTCCCTCTCTCTGTCTCTCTCCAGCAAGTTCAGATGCCCTATGACAAAAACCTAAAAAAAAAGAAAAAAAAAAGCCTTTTTATATAGTCATTTGTCATTTATATGTCTTTTAAAAAAAATTCTACTCAGGTTGCTAATTTGTTGTTGTCATTTTTGCTATGGAATCATAGGAGTTCTTTAAATATTTTTAGATATTAATCCTTTATGAGATAAAAGGTTTGCATATATTTTCTCACACTCTATAGGTTGCCTTTACAGTCTGTTGTATTCCTTAGCTGTGTAGAAATTTTTTAGCTTAATATAGTCTCACTTTTTCTATTTTTGCTTTTGTTGCTTATGTTTTTGGGAGTATATCAGGAGCTCATTTCCATAATTAATGTCATGAAGCTTTTCTTCATCTCTCTAGGAATTTTAGTTTCAAGATTTACATTTTAAGTCTTTAATTAATAAATTTTTAGTTTATTTCTGTGTATAATGAAAGATAAAAGTCAAATTGTGTACTCTTAGCATCCTTGTCAAAGATCAATTTACCTGTATGTGTATGGATTTATTTATGGGGAATCTGTTTGATCTGTTGGTTTTTATGCCATTGTCACACTACTTTAATTACTGTAGCTTTTTAATATATTTTGAGATAAGGAAGCATTGTACCTTCAGCTTTTTTCTTCTCTTTCAATATTGTTTTTGCTACTTAGAGTCTCGTTTAACTCCATATAAATTTTACATTTTTAAAAATTTTTATACAAAATGGCATTGGAATTTTGATAGAGATTGCATTGAAACTATAGATTGCTTTGGATAGTATGGACGTTGTAATAATAGTAAATGTCTTAATCCATGAACAAAGAGTTTTCTTCACATTTATTTGTGTTTTTTGTCATTTCTTTCATGAATGGTTTAAAGTTTTTAGTGTATTAGTTTTTCATGTCTTTGATCAAGGTTATTTTAAAGTTTTGTTGTTGTTGTTGCTGTTACTCTTGTTAATGAGATTTTTTTTTAATTTCCTTTTTGGATTCTTTGTTGTTAGAGGATAAAAATATGCCTAATTTTAATATGTTGATTTTGAATCCTACAATTTTACTGAAGTCTTTTATTAGAACTTAAAAAAAAAAAAAACAGAAGTAACAGTATTCTGGAAACTTCAGAGTCTTCTACAGATAAAATCATGTCATCTGCAAAAAAAAGTAATGTTACATCTTCCTTTCCAATTTGGATCCCTTTTATTTTTTTCTCTTGCTTAATTGCTCTGGCTAGGACTTCCAGTACTATGTTGAATAGAAGTGCTGTGAGTGAGCACGTTTGCTTTGTTCTTGATGTTAAAGGAGAAGCTTTCAGTTTTCCATCTTGGAAATGATGTTAGCTGTGGGTTTTTCATACATGGCTTTATTTATGTTGAAGTAACTTCCTTCTATACCTAATTTGTTGAGAATTTTTATTATGAGAGAGAACATGCTTAACTGTTTTTTAACTAAATAAGGATTTAGTTGATTGTTAAAAAAAGGAAAACAGTTTGATTGTTTATTTGGGGTGTCAACTTACTAGGTTGAAGGATGCATGGAAGGCTTGTAAAGCATTGTTTCTAATTATATTTGAGAGAATATTGCCAGATGAGATTGACATGAGTCAGTGGACTGAGAAATAAAGATTAGCTTTCAATGTAGGCAGGTGCCATCCAATAGGCTGTGAGTACAGGAGGGACAAACAGAAGTGGGGTCCAGTTTCCTATCACCCCTGCTCTCAGACCTTCCTTCCAAAGCATGCTACATGCTCCAATCTTAAACATTCTGTCTGCTCCATCTCTGCTCCTCTCCTAGGCCCTTAGTTGCATTTGTTCTTACCAGCTCCTGACTCCTGCATACCTCCAACCAGACGGACTTCAAGTTCTTTAACCTTTGGACTCTGTATTCATATCAGTAGCTGCCCAAGAGTTCTTAAGCCTGTGGATTCCTGAGGATCCTCTTTAGGACTCTGACTGGAACTACACCAGTTTCCCTACTTTGGAGGCTTCCAAGGCTCACTTCAAGCCTCAGACTGCACAATTTTCCTGTGTCAGAGTATTTCAGATGTTTCTCAAGTTTGCAGACAGCCTACTGTGGGATTTGTGAGATTCTTCATACAATAAATCTCTTTTACTTATATATATATATCCTGTTGGTCCTATTTCTCTGAAGATCTTTGACCAATATAACTGTTTTTTTAAAAAGATTTTTTTATGTAACTTTATTTACTCATTTTTAATTTGAACAGAGAGTGACAGAGTGAGAGAGAGAGAGAGAGAGAGGGAAAGTGAGAAAGCAAGCCTCCAGGTACAGGACTCAATCCATGGTTGGCCATGTGGCAGTCCAGCACCCTTGACCACCACACCACCTGCAGGTCCCATAAACTGGTTTTATCAAAGCATTTTTCTTGATTTCCAAGAAATCCCCAGGATTATAAAAATATCAATGGTAGCTACAACCTCAAATAAATATAAACACTCTACTTTTACAATTGCAAAATACTACAATTTTAATAAAATATTAGAGAATGAAATTTTTGGGTTTATTGACAATTTAGCATAAATCCCTTTTCATTATAAATTATGTTAAAATTTTTCTGGTGTTTGGTCACTTTCTCATTTTAGAAAGTATAATACAATGAAATAAGCAGACTTTAATTTTCCCTTGGTAATTAATCTTGTCAATGCACATTAGAATTGTCATCCAGACATCCAGAATATAAATTCCTATGACTCAGGATAAAATATCTGGAAATATAGAAAAGCAATTATTTTTGGTCCTGCAGCTTACTCTAGAACTGTTTATATTATATTCTCTTTTTTTTTTATTTTAAAAGGCTTTTGCCTTAGGGCATGTGAGTTTGCTGGAGAGAGAGAGAGACAGAGAAATCCCCTCCCCCCAGGGATGACCACATTGCAATCCCTTCTTTTCCATTCTCCTGGGATTTTCAGTACACACACATGTGCACCCTGGGTTAGTTTCAAGCCACTGGGTCCAGGACTCAAATCGCAGTCAGCCATGTGAGAGTCAAGTACCTTAACCACTACACCACCTGCTGGCCACCATATTATATATTCTTAATGTCAAATTGTTTCCTTCTCATTGTTTTAAATTATACGAGTCTAGTTCAACATAATAAATTTTTTACTTTATAGTATTTTGCTCATCCATCCCAGTCTGCATTTAAGGCAGTAACAAATTTATTGTCAATGAAGCCCCAGCAACTTGTACAGCTAAGACTTTTAATTGAAAACACAGTATAAAGCACCTATTATGACAAGGTAGAGAAGCAAATCCCAACTCCCTTCATCTTCCATCTTATTTACAGCTGATATCACTATCAACTGTAAATAACACTGTGTGATAGAATGCACTAAGAATACCAGTTGTCTATGACTCTTCTTATGCAAAATATTTCTCATTTAGAAAGGCTAAGATATACTTCAGTCAACTGCTTTAGGAATCTGGGTGGGGATTTTTAATGGATTTTAATACATAAATCAGACTTATGAAACTGTCCTTTAACATGTAATAAAATTATAGAGAAATGTTCTATATCTGTTTTTAATTCCAGAGACTTTAACAATTTAAGTAATAAAATGATTAAATAAATTAGAGATAAAAATGTTTTTCTTTTCTCAATAAACTTCTATTCAGCAGAGAGGACTCTACTAAAATTTATTTCAAAGCACTTTAAAATTTATGATCTTCGGTTCAAGTCCCAGACATGGTGGCTTGAAAATCATGCCAGGCATATTTGTGGGCATGTCCAAAATCCCAGAAAGAGAATGAAGAAGAAGGAATTGTAGCTTCTTCCTGGGGGAGATTTCTCACTTTCCCTCTTACTGTGTCTCTCTGTCTCTCTCTGGCAAGTTCATACATCCTATGGCAAAAGAAAAAGAAAAAAAATTAAAAATTTGTGATCATAAATCTAATAGGAAGGTCACTATAGTTTAGCATGCTTATACTATAATGACCCCCAAATTGGTAGAAAATGTAGAGAGAAGGATATCTTGAAAATATGCATTTTATCAATTTAATTCTATTTTTAATCCTAGGGAAGATAGTACAAATGAGTTTGAATATTGATGATATTTAGATGATTATATGATCAAATGAAAATATTGATTTGAGTCAGTAATAACAATGTGAAAATTATTCTCTTGAATTTTTGTTGTAATTTTAATATATCATTTTTAATAAAGTAATATTTTTATATGAGAAAAATAAAAATCAGATCAAATTTATAGTCATTGTTAATTATGCATATAATGAAAGCAATTTATTTAAAGATTTTTCAAAATACGATACATAAGCAGATGTCCACATGTGTTCACATGCTGGTCACTGTGCTCATATTGTAAAACTACTTTATTAGTCTATCACTATAATAATTTTGTTAATATTTACCTAGTCTCAGAGAGTCTTCATGTCTTAGCAAAGCAAGAACATTAGAAAGGAAGCACAAGAACAGAATAAAGAAAATTAAGTTTTTGAGTAAATAGTGAGAGGAAATAGTAACACCTTTACTCAGCTATACTATGTAAAAGAAATGATGAAACATAAAGACAAAAAAAATGAATTCAGCCTGTTATTCTAAGAATTTCTTCTCTAGAAAACATCCACTGAAATAATATCCTTCTCTTGTATTCTTTTTCTGCCAGGATTTTTTTAGAGAGATTTTTGCTATAGGGTGTGTCTGCTCACTGGAAAGATAGAGAGAGACATAGAGAGAGCAAGAAAACATCTGGGGTGGGGCGGATGCCTACACTGCAATCCTTTTTCCTCCATTTTCTTCGAGGGACTTTATGCACCAACAAACATGTGCTGGGCATGAGTTTCAAGCTCTGGGTCCAGGACTTGAACCATGGTCAGCCACATCCGGGGTCCAGCGCCCCCAACCACCAGGATCTTTTCTAGCCTAGGTGGTATGACATATGAGGAATCCTTTAAAAGTTCATGAAACGTGTGTATTATGAAAAAATCTATGCATGTATAAATTTTACAGGGTTCGAAAGTAAGCTAATCTAATTCCATTTTCTTATGAACGTTTTGAAGTACCCTCATGTTTTGTTTGAATTGTCTTTGATGGAAGAAGGTTCTATAAGAGGCTCCTTAAAGAATTGTCCCTATGATAGATAATGGTGATTTTCTGAAAACAGCGTCGAAATTCCTCTCCAAAACAATTTCTCACAAGTCAGGATGCAATTCAAAATTAACTATGTATAGTGCCTACATCGTCATATGTTTATTCCATCCATGAATATTAATTATATATTTCACATTGATTCTGCAGCTTTTATCTCGTTCACTGAGATTCTATCATTCTAGAGGCAGCTCAACATCTTCAACGTTTCTGACACGAACTACCATGAAAAGCCATTTTATGACTTTCCAGTTATTAAAATCGTGGTCTAGCTAAAGCAGAGAAAACAACTCTTTGCCTACTACCTGGAAATAATGCTACCATTATGTTCGAGATTAATGGAGTAAGGATAAAGGCCAAGCACAACATGGCCTTGTGCTCTATTTGACCCTGTGATCATTTAGCAATGGACTGGGAGCTCTGTACAGCTGTTGACTTTGACTGTGTAACGCACTCAGGAAAGTATGCCACCTATATCCTCCTTCCTAAGCAAAAATGACTAGGGAGTTTTTTGTTTTTTTTTTTCAAACTTAAGAATTCTTTCCGCCTGGGTCATCATCTCCTTCTGTGATTTGGGAATTAGCAGCCTAAAGATAACATTTTAAAATACTAAATAAATATCATTTTTAAAATAGGAGGAACAATCGAAAAAAACATCTGAATCTTCTTTTTCTTTTTTCTCCTTTTCTTCTTTCTTTCCTTCCTTCTTTCTTTCTTTCTTTTTCTTTCTTTTTTTTTTTTTTTTTAAATCTTGGCACACAGTAAGAGGGAAGTTACTTAGCACGGTTCCGGGTTTCCTCGCGCCCCGCCCGCCCTCCGTAGCGCAGCTACTGGCTCTTGGTCCCTCGATCGGTCTGTCCTGCCCAGAGCAAGCCCTGTCCATCGGTCTGCGCTGCGCCCGCCCGCCGCGCATCTGTCCTTCTCGGCTGACTCCGCCCCGCATCTGTCCGGACCCGCCTCGCGTCTGAGCTGACCCACTGCGCGTCTGCCAGCCAGTCCCTCCCGACCCGCCGCGGG
>NW_006159434.1:2741669-2771847 GCF_000334495.1 Tupaia belangeri chinensis
TATTCTGGATGGGAAATCACATTTTGTATGCTGTGATAATGCTCAGTGAATGAACGTAAATTAATTAATTAAAAATAAAAAATAAGAAAAGTTAAAAAAAAGAGCACTTATAAGGAAACACTAAACTAACCTGTTATATATCTAAGGTTATTATACTATTTTTATATATGTTTTTCTAGTATCCAAATATTTTTACAGTTGAATGCAGGATTTTCTTGTTGTGATAAGAACACTTAATATTTTTTTGGACCAGTAGTTAGCATAACAGCTATGTCACTAAACTCCTATGTAGTAGACCACGGTTCGAGTACTGGACCCAGAGGCTTAAACTCACGCCGGGCACGTATATGTGTGGGCCCAAGATCCCTAGAGGAGAATGGAGGAGAAAGGATTATGGTGTGGCCATCCCCCTCGGGGGTGATTTCTCACTTTCTGTCTTTCTGTCTCTCTCTGTCTTTCTGGCAAGCGCAAGTGCCCTATAGCAAAAACCTCTCAAAACAAAAAAGAACACTTAATATTTTTTAAAGAATTAGTTATTTAATTTTATTTATTCATTTATTTTCATTTGACCAGAAAAAGAAAGACATATGGAGAGAAGGAAAGTGAGAAAGCAATACACCCAGGTCCAGGACTCGAACCATGGCCGGCCATGTGGGAGTGTCCAGTGTTTTAACTACCATGCCACCTGCTGGCCCTAAGAACACTTAATATTTAAGTTCAATCTTATAATAAAATTTTAAGAACGTAATACCGAATTGTTAACTATAGGCATAATTTTGTAGAGCAGATTTCTAGAACTTACACATTCTGTATAACTAAAACTATACCTGTTGAACTCTTTTTCTCCTCCCCCAGCCACTGGCAACTGCCATCTATTCTGTTTCTCTGAGTCTGTTTTAAATTCTGCATGTAAGTGGAATCGTACACTGTTTGTCCTTCCATGATTAGCTTATTTCACTTAGCATAATGTTCTCTAGGTTTGTCCATGTTGCTATCTATAGCAAGATTTCTTTTTATGACTGAATAAAATTCCAATGTAGGTATATACTGCATTATCTTTAGTCATTCATCTGTCAATAGACATTTACATTTTTCTATACATTGGCTATTGTAAACAATACTCTAACAAACATGGGAGTGCACATGTCTTTTTGGGATCCTGGTTTCAATTCTTCTGGATATATTCCCAGAGACAGCATAAGATGATCACACAGTAATTCTACTTTTAATTTTTTTAGGAACCTGAAAGCTGTTTTCCATGGAAGTGCACTACTTTACGTTCCCACCAACAGCACACACGGGTTCCAATTTTTCCACCTTCTTACCAATACTTGTTACCTATTGATTTTATTGTTTTTTTTTTTTTTTATTGCTAGAGGGTATGTATGCTTATCAAAGAGAGACAGGGGGAGAGACAAAGGAAAAGGAAAAAAGGCACCTCTCAATAGTGTGTGGTCATGGCAATCCCTTCTCCTCCATCTCTCCATCCTATAGTGATTTGGGGCATGTATGCACTCTGTGTGTTTTTCAAGCTGCTGGGGCTGGGATTCAAACTGCATGGGATTCATCTCATTAAACACTAAGCTAAGGGGACAGTCCTATCATTTGATTTTTTTGATAAGTCATCCCAACATATGTCAGGTGATACCTCATTGTGTTTTGATTTCCATTTCCCTGATGATAAGTGATGTTTAAAATCTTTTCATAGGAGCCAGTAGGAGGCATGGTGGTTAAGGCACTGGATTCCCACATGGTTAGTCCAGTGGTTTGAAAGTCATGCCTGACACATGAGCATGTGTACCCAAAATCCCAAGAGGAGAATGGAGAAAAAGGGATTAAGGCATGGCCATCCCCCAGGAAGGGGATGAGTTCTCACATTCCCTCTCTCTGTCTCTCTCCAGCAAGTTCAGATGCCCTATGACAAAAACCTAAAAAAAAAGAAAAAAAAAAGCCTTTTTATATAGTCATTTGTCATTTATATGTCTTTTAAAAAAAATTCTACTCAGGTTGCTAATTTGTTGTTGTCATTTTTGCTATGGAATCATAGGAGTTCTTTAAATATTTTTAGATATTAATCCTTTATGAGATAAAAGGTTTGCATATATTTTCTCACACTCTATAGGTTGCCTTTACAGTCTGTTGTATTCCTTAGCTGTGTAGAAATTTTTTAGCTTAATATAGTCTCACTTTTTCTATTTTTGCTTTTGTTGCTTATGTTTTTGGTATTATATCAGGAGCTCATTTCCATAATTAATGTCATGAAGCTTTTCTTCATCTCTCTAGGAATTTTAGTTTCAAGATTTACATTTTAAGTCTTTAATTAATCAATTTTTAGTTTATTTCTGTGTATAATGAAAGATAAAAGTCAAATTGTGTACTCTTAGCATCCTTGTCAAAGATCAATTTACCTGTATGTGTATGGATTTATTTATGGGGAATCTGTTTGATCTGTTGGTTTTTATGCCATTGTCACACTACTTTAATTACTGTAGCTTTTTAATATATTTTGAGATAAGGAAGCATTGTACCTTCAGCTTTTTTCTTCTCTTTCAATATTGTTTTTGCTACTTAGAGTCTCGTTTAACTCCATATAAATTTTACATTTTTAAAAATTTTTATACAAAATGGCATTGGAATTTTGATAGAGATTGCATTGAAACTATAGATTGCTTTGGATAGTATGGACGTTGTAATAATAGTAAATGTCTTAATCCATGAACAAAGAGTTTTCTTCACATTTATTTGTGTTTTTTGTCATTTCTTTCATGAATGGTTTAAAGTTTTTAGTGTATTAGTTTTTCATGTCTTTGATCAAGGTTATTTTAAAGTTTTGTTGTTGTTGTTGCTGTTACTCTTGTTAATGAGATTTTTTTTTAATTTCCTTTTTGGATTCTTTGTTGTTAGAGGATAAAAATATGCCTAATTTTAATATGTTGATTTTGAATCCTACAATTTTACTGAAGTCTTTTATTAGAACTTAAAAAAAAAAAAAACAGAAGTAACAGTTTTCTGGAAACTTCAGAGTCTTCTACAGATAAAATCATGTCATCTGCAAAAAAAAGTAATGTTACATCTTCCTTTCCAATTTGGATCCCTTTTATTTTTTTCTCTTGCTTAATTGCTCTGGCTAGGACTTCCAGTACTATGTTGAATAGAAGTGCTGTGAGTGAGCACGTTTGCTTTGTTCTTGATGTTAAAGGAGAAGCTTTCAGTTTTCCATCTTGGAAATGATGTTAGCTGTGGGTTTTTCATACATGGCTTTATTTATGTTGAAGTAACTTCCTTCTATACCTAATTTGTTGAGAATTTTTATTATGAGAGAGAACATGCTTAACTGTTTTTTAACTAAATAAGGATTTAGTTGATTGTTAAAAAAAGGAAAACAGTTTGATTGTTTATTTGGGGTGTCAACTTACTAGGTTGAAGGATGCATGGAAGGCTTGTAAAACATTGTTTCTAATTATATTTGAGAGAATATTGCCAGATGAGATTGACATGAGTCAGTGGACTGAGAAATAAAGATTAGCTTTCAATGTAGGCAGGTGCCATCCAATAGGCTGTGAGTACAGGAGGGACAAACAGAAGTGGGGTCCAGTTTCCTATCACCCCTGCTCTCAGACCTTCCTTCCAAAGCATGCTACATGCTCCAATCTTAAACATTCTGTCTGCTCCATCTCTGCTCCTCTCCTAGGCCCTTAGTTGCATTTGTTCTTACCAGCTCCTGACTCCTGCATACCTCCAACCAGACGGACTTCAAGTTCTTTAACCTTTGGACTCTGTATTCATATCAGTAGCTGCCCAAGAGTTCTTAAGCCTGTGGATTCCTGAGGATCCTCTTTAGGACTCTGACTGGAACTACACCAGTTTCCCTACTTTGGAGGCTTCCAAGGCTCACTTCAAGCCTCAGACTGCACAATTTTCCTGTGTCAGAGTATTTCAGATGTTTCTCAAGTTTGCAGACAGCCTACTGTGGGATTTGTGAGATTCTTCATACAATAAATCTCTTTTACTTATATATATATATCCTGTTGGTCCTATTTCTCTGAAGATCTTTGACCAATATAACTGTTTTTTTAAAAAGATTTTTTTATGTAACTTTATTTACTCATTTTTAATTTGAACAGAGAGTGACAGAGTGAGAGAGAGAGAGAGAGAGAGGGAAAGTGAGAAAGCAAGCCACCAGGTACAGGACTCAATCCATGGTTGGCCATGTGGCAGTCCAGCACCCTTGACCACCACACCACCTGCAGGTCCCATAAACTGGTTTTATCAAAGCATTTTTCTTGATTTCCAAGAAATCCCCAGGATTATAAAAATATCAATGGTAGCTACAACCTCAAATAAATATAAACACTCTACTTTTACAATTGCAAAATACTACAATTTTAATAAAATATTAGAGAATGAAATATTTGGGTTTATTGACAATTTAGCATAAATCCCTTTTCATTATAAATTATGTTAAAATTTTTCTGGTGTTTGGTCACTTTCTCATTTTAGAAAGTATAATACAATGAAATAAGCACACTTTAATTTTCCCTTGGTAATTAATCTTGTCAATGCACATTAGAATTGTCATCCAGACATCCAGAATATAAATTCCTATGACTCAGGATAAAATATCTGGAAATATAGAAAAGCAATTATTTTTGGTCCTGCAGCTTACTCTAGAACTGTTTATATTATATTCTCTTTTTTTTTTATTTTAAAAGGCTTTTGCCTTAGGGCATGTGAGTTTGCTGGAGAGAGAGAGAGACAGAGAAATCCCCTCCCCCCAGGGATGACCACATTGCAATCCCTTCTTTTCCATTCTCCTGGGATTTTCAGTACACACACATGTGCACCCTGGGTTAGTTTCAAGCCACTGGGTCCAGGACTCAAATCGCAGTCAGCCATGTGAGAGTCAAGTACCTTAACCACTACACCACCTGCTGGCCACCATATTATATATTCTTAATGTCAAATTGTTTCCTTCTCATTGTTTTAAATTATACGAGTCTAGTTCAACATAATAAATTTTTTACTTTATAGTATTTTGCTCATCCATCCCAGTCTGCATTTAAGGCAGTAACAAATTTATTGTCAATGAAGCCCCAGCAACTTGTACAGCTAAGACTTTTAATTGAAAACACAGTATAAAGCACCTATTATGACAAGGTAGAGAAGCAAATCCCAACTCCCTTCATCTTCCATCTTATTTACAGCTGATATCACTATCAACTGTAAATAACACTGTGTGATAGAATGCACTAAGAATACCAGTTGTCTATGACTCTTCTTATGCAAAATATTTCTCATTTAGAAAGGCTAAGATATACTTCAGTCAACTGCTTTAGGAATCTGGGTGGGGATTTTTAATGGATTTTAATACATAAATCAGACTTATGAAACTGTCCTTTAACATGTAATAAAATTATAGAGAAATGTTCTATATCTGTTTTTAATTCCAGAGACTTTAACAATTTAAGTAATAAAATGATAAAATAAATTAGAGATAAAAATGTTTTTCTTTTCTCAATAAACTTCTATTCAGCAGAGAGGACTCTACTAAAATTTATTTCAATTTAAAATTTAATTTATGATCTTCGGTTCAAGTCCCAGACATGGTGGCTTGAAAATCATGCCAGGCATATTTGTGGGCATGTCCAAAATCCCAGAAAGAGAATGAAGAAGAAGGAATTGTAGCTTCTTCCTGGGGGAGATTTCTCACTTTCCCTCTTACTGTGTCTCTCTGTCTCTCTCTGGCAAGTTCATACATCCTATGGCAAAAGAAAAAGAAAAAAAATTAAAAATTTGTGATCATAAATCTAATAGGAAGGTCACTATAGTTTAGCATGCTTATACTATAATGTCCCCCAAATTGGTAGAAAATGTAGAGAGAAGGATATCTTGAAAATATGCATTTTATCAATTTAATTCTATTTTTAATCCTAGGGAAGATAGTACAAATGAGTTTGAATATTGATGATATTTAGATGATTATATGATCAAATGAAAATATTGATTTAAATCAGTAATAACAATGTTAAAATTATTCTCTTGAATTTTTGTTGTAATTTTAATATATCATTTTTAATAAAGTAATATTTTTATATGAGAAAAATAAAAATCAGATCAAATTTATAGTCATTGTTAATTTTGCATATAATGAAAGCAATTTATTTAAAGATTTTTCAAAATACGATACATAAGCAGATGTCCACATGTGTTCACATGCTGGTCACTGTGCTCATATTGTAAAACTACTTTATTAGTCTATCACTATAATAATTTTGTTAATATTTACCTAGTCTCAGAGAGTCTTCATGTCTTAGCAAAGCAAGAACATTAGAAAGGAAGCACAAGAACAGAATAAAGAAAATTAAGTTTTTGAGTAAATAGTGAGAGGAAATAGTAACACCTTTACTCAGCTATACTATGTAAAAGAAATGATGAAACATAAAGACAAAAAAAATGAATTCAGCCTGTTATTCTAAGAATTTCTTCTCTAGAAAACATCCACTGAAATAATATCCTTCTCTTGTATTCTTTTTCTGCCAGGATTTTTTTAGAGAGATTTTTGCTATAGGGTGTGTCTGCTCACTGGAAAGATAGAGAGAGACATAGAGAGAGCAAGAAAACATCTGGGGTGGGGCGGATGCCTACACTGCAATCCTTTTTCCTCCATTTTCTTCGAGGGACTTTATGCACCAACAAACATGTGCTGGGCATGAGTTTCAAGCTCTGGGTCCAGGACTTGAACCATGGTCAGCCACATCCGGGGTCCAGCGCCCCCAACCACCAGGATCTTTTCTAGCCTAGGTGGTATGATGACATATGAGGAATCCTTTAAAGGTTCATAAAACGTGTGTATTATGAAAAAATCTATGCATGTATAAATTTTACAGGGTTCGAAAGTAAGCTAATCTAATTCCATTTTCTTATGAACGTTTTGAAGTACCCTCATGTTTTGTTTGAATTGTCTTTGATGGAAGAAGGTTCTATAAGAGGCTCCTTAAAGAATTGTCCCTATGATAGATAATGGTGATTTTCTGAAAACAGCGTCGAAATTCCTCTCCAAAACAATTTCTCACAAGTCAGGATGCAATTCAAAATTAACTATGTATAGTGCCTACATCGTCATATGTTTATTCCATCCATGAATATTAATTATATATTTCACATTGATTCTGCAGCTTTTATCTCGTTCACTGAGATTCTATCATTCTAGAGGCAGCTCAACATCTTCAACGTTTCTGACACGAACTACCATGAAAAGCCATTTTATGACTTTCCAGTTATTAAAATCGTGGTCTAGCTAAAGCAGAGAAAACAACTCTTTGCCTACTACCTGGAAATAATGCTACCATTATGTTCGAGATTAATGGAGTAAGGATAAAGGCCAAGCACAACATGGCCTTGTGCTCTATTTGACCCTGTGATCATTTAGCAATGGACTGGGAGCTCTGTACAGCTGTTGACTTTGACTGTGTAACGCACTCAGGAAAGTATGCCACCTATATCCTCCTTCCTAAGCAAAAATGACTAGGGAGTTTTTTGTTTTTTTTTTTCAAACTTAAGAATTCTTTCCGCCTGGGTCATCATCTCCTTCTGTGATTTGGGAATTAGCAGCCTAAAGATAACATTTTAAAATACTAAATAAATATCATTTTTAAAATAGGAGGAACAATCGAAAAAAACATCTGAATCTTCTTTTTCTTTTTTCTCCTTTTCTTCTTTCTTTCCTTCCTTCTTTCTTTCTTTCTTTTTCTTTCTTTTTTTTTTTTTTTTTAAATCTTGGCACACAGTAAGAGGGAAGTTACTTAGCACGGTTCCGGGTTTCCTCGCGCCCCGCCCGCCCTCCGTAGCGCAGCTACTGGCTCTTGGTCCCTCGATCGGTCTGTCCTGCCCAGAGCAAGCCCTGCCCACCGTTCTGCGCTGCGCCCGCCCGCCGCGCATCTGTCCTTCTCGGCTGACTCCGCCCCGCATCTGTCCGGACCCGCCTCGCGTCTGAGCTGACCCACTGCGCGTCTGCCAGTCAGTCCCTCCGCACCTGCCGCGAGCCTCAGGCTGCCGAAATCACCGCGCCTCACTCGGTCCGTACCCAGTGGGCATCTTGGGTATCTGGGCGGTCTCCGGTCCCCCGCGCGTGTGTCTGTGTGTCTGTCTCTCTGTCCGATCCGCTGCCTGCAGCCTGCCTGCCGGTGCCAACGCACCAAGTGTCTAGTGTGCCCTTTCGCTGACGCCGAGCGCGGACGGCCTCAGTGAGCTGCGGGCCCGCGGAGAGCGGCCGGGCGGCCGGCGGAGGAATACACGCTCGGCCCCTGCCCTTGTTGCTATCATTGTAAACCAACGCGAGCTCGAGGCCTGTGTTTATGCAGAATCCGGGTCGCCAGGCCTCGGTCGGCAATGCTAGATGTGGGGAGCCAGCCAGCTGCTGGGTGATTGCTTACAATTGAACAGGGAAAGGGACGTGTCGTTCCTACCATGGGCTTTGCAAACTGATTTTTAATTCCGAACGGGTGAGATCTGGAAGTCTCCTTAGGGAGAATAGGTTCGTTACTGGGGTGCCTTTTTGTCTCATGCGTTTGTTCTGAGCCTGCTGACCAGCTGTTTCTGAACTTCATTTTCTCAGCCTCGACAGTGATTCGGAATCTGCTTTTAGCTTCCCTTCGCCTGCCTTGGCTTTTTCTGTTCCTGAACAGCTGTTTGGCCCATAGCTTAGAGAAAGCAGCCTTTTTTCTCTCCCAAGAGAACCTCCTCCCTGTGCTCAGAGAGATGGGGAGTGGGGAGCCTAATCCTGCTGGCAAGAAAAAGAAGTACCTCAAGGCCGCCCTGTACGTGGGTGACCTGGACCCAGATGTCACGGAGGACATGCTCTATAAGAAGTTCAGGCCTGCTGGCCCTCTGCGCTTCACTCGCATCTGCCGTGACCCGGTGACCCGCAGCCCTTTGGGCTATGGCTACGTTAACTTCCGCTTTCCAGCGGATGCTGAGTGGGCGCTGAACACCATGAACTTTGATTTGATTAATGGCAAACCATTCCGCCTCATGTGGTCCCAGCCAGATGACCGCTTAAGAAAGTCTGGAGTTGGCAATATATTCATCAAAAACCTGGACAAATCCATAGACAATAGGGCCCTGTTTTATTTGTTTTCAGCTTTTGGGAACATTCTCTCCTGCAAAGTCGTGTGCGATGACAACGGCTCAAAGGGTTATGCCTACGTGCACTTTGACAGCCTTGCTGCTGCCAATCGGGCCATCTGGCACATGAACGGAGTGCGGCTCAACAACCGCCAGGTGTATGTTGGCAGATTCAAATTCCCAGAAGAGCGGGCAGCTGAAGTGAGAACCAGGGATCGAGCGACTTTCACCAACGTGTTCGTTAAAAACTTTGGAGATGACATGGATGACGAAAAACTGAAGGAACTTTTCAGTGAATATGGACCAACAGAGAGTGTTAAGGTAATAAGAGATGCTGGTGGGAAATCCAAAGGCTTTGGATTTGTGAGATATGAGACCCACGAGGCTGCCCAAAAGGCTGTGCTAGACCTGCATGGAAAGTCCATGGATGGGAAAGTTCTCTATGTAGGGCGAGCACAGAAGAAAATCGAACGCCTGGCTGAGTTAAGGCGCAGATTTGAACGGCTGAGATTAAAAGAAAAAAGTCGGCCTCCAGGCGTGCCTATCTATATTAAGAACCTGGATGAGACCATCGACGATGAAAAACTGAAGGAGGAATTTTCTTCCTTTGGATCCATTAGCCGAGCCAAAGTGATGATGGAAGTAGGGCAAGGCAAAGGGTTTGGCGTGGTCTGCTTTTCCTCTTTTGAAGAGGCTACCAAGGCAGTGGATGAGATGAATGGTCGCGTGGTGGGCTCCAAGCCTCTGCATGTCACCTTGGGCCAGGCCAGGCGCAGGTGGTGAGAGTAGCCATGCTTGATTTGTTTCAGCCTTAGCTGGTGCCTACTTAGTTTGGGCTCCTTTGTGTAAGGGGTTGTTTTATGCCAATTCACAGGTTTTTTTAAGTGAATCCTTTCTTTGGAAAAAAAGTGAAACTAGAAAATTTTGTTCATTTAGTGAAAAACATAATTTCTAATTGTAAAATTGTCATTTTGTACTATTTTTTGATATAATATCCTTAGGAATATGTAGAATAAAGTCTATTTCTCCTTATTTTCTTTTCCTGGACAGTCAAGGTGAGGCAATCGATTGAACGTATTTCCCTTTTTATTTCATTTTAATATCTTCTATGAAAATATTTGCCACATGGTCCTTACTTCTGAATCTATCAGTGAAACTTCTAACTTGTTTATTGAGAAATCAACAGAGCAGAGGTAAATGTATGTGATCCAGTTAGCATCTGTGTATTATTTCACTTTAAATTATTATTTAAAACAAATGTTCTTTTAAAAATATGTGACATTTCTTTTATTTATTTATATTTTTTAATTTCTCTTTTAATATATTGTGAACATACTGCAGACTCCATAGGGGCTTTGACTAAGTGTTGGGAATTGTCTTTATTAACTTCATGCCCAGAAGAATAAACATATTGGTGTTTTCTCAGTCAGTACCCTTGAAAATTAGCACTTTAAGCAGTGGCCATTTATTAGTTGCATCTTAAAAATCTTTCCTGACGGATGTGAAGTTTGAGGACATTTTAAAAAACAACTAGTTTTTCTAAATTTTTTAGTATGTATATTTGGATCGTCTGAAACTAAGGAGAAAACTGCACTGAATTGCCTTTCTGTATAGATTGTTTAACATTTTACCTTCAGCCTTTATCGAATGTCAATACAAAAGAGAAATAACCCATAGAATGATGTTGGAAAACTACTCTGACTAACATCTATAAAATTTGTCATTATCTCTTGTATATTCTTGAATGTATCCATGTGAAAACATTCATAGATGTTTCAAAGTTAAGGAATAGGCTATCTCTTGATTAGGTCATATTCCACCATCCATTATATGAGAACTGTTAACTCAATGTGGTCCTCTTTATGGCTTGGCTGCTTAGAAATTCAGGGAAAAAGTGTTCTATTTGATATTGCAGTTTTATTATTTAACCTGTATTCTCTACATTACAGATTCTCCACATTTTACTTACAGGTCCCTGTTCTCACTTTCTGCCTTCCATTCAACTTACAATTATTTTAATGTCTTTTTGTATTGCCTTTTTAAAAACTATATACCAGTTTGAATCCATTTTGGAAGTCAAGAAATACATAATTTATATACAATTTTAAATAATTTTTAAAATGCGATCCATTTATACCACAGATCCAACCATAAGAACATGTTTTGTCTCTATTGTCAATTTTTTATTACCTCGTTCAAATCGTTTTCATACAGAATACAAAGTATATACATAATTTTGTTAACACTTTTGTTAGCTCTTTGGCCATAAAATAATGAGAATAAGCTGTTATATGTATAATTGTTTAACTATAAAATTTATGTATTTCATTATCAAGTATTTTCAAAAATCATTGTTTTTTTGTTGATTATAAATATAAGACATGCTCATTGTAAAAAATGTACACAAATGAGAAGGAAGTAAAATCCCCACAGTTCAGAGATAACTATTAATATTTTTTAAAATTTGAATATCCTTTCATATCTTTTTACTTATGTATACACACTCAGTTTTACAAAAACATGCTTTATGTACTGTTCTGTATTCCTTAAATTTTAAACTGAACCATAATCATCTTTTCATGCCAATAAATAACATCTATATCATCATTGTAGTGGCTGAATATAGTATTCCATTGTGTGAATATACTAAACTTATCTAAGTGCTGTGTTACTAAATAAGATTTATTTGTTTTCAATACTTTTTGCATTTGTAAACAAGAGTGTGATGAACATCCCTTGTTTAATAACATTATGAGTCATAGGTTGAGAAAAATATCTGCAGTGTGTAAAAGCTTAAATTTGCTAGGATAATTAAAATGCACATCATATGGCTATATGTATCAAAACTTTGGAAAACCTTCAAGATATATTCTACATTTAAACGGACAAATAGTAAACTAAAGCAAAAGAAGATACTTTTTCATATTTTATGAACCTACTTGCTTTACATTATTGTGATCATTAAAATACATGAAAACTATGAAATTCCAAATAAAATTTAAAGTAGTTATAGTAATAGTTATTTGTTATATATACTCTCCATTTCTTTATACCCATGACCAGTTTTCATTTAAATATATAAACCTGAAGTATTAGGGTTAGCCTACTTGCTTTATAAACACTTTCATTCCATATAAATGTAGAATGATTTCTAGAAATTAAAAAAGTCATCAGGGCTAAGCATTTTAATACATTTCTGAAACTATGTAAATTTTTAAATTATTACTGTTTTTGAAAGGTCAGCTAGTGTAAAGAAAAGGAGAAATTAAAATGCCTATGTACAGAAAAAAATATGTATGTTTAGAACCATGCTCAAGATTTTAAAAAAAGCAAAAAACAAAATCTCTGTAAATTCAGTTGGTGAAAATCAGGGGGAAAATACAAAGGAAAGATAGTTTCTCCATTTGAACACAAGCACAAGTGCAGTTTTTCAAATCTTGTACTTCTAATTATCAGCTACATTTAATAGACTCCTAATAAGCCTTCCAAGGAGCAGCAACACAACTGAAAAGTTTAAATTAATGACAAAGGATTTAAAGAAAGTTTATTGCTTATCATTTCTTAGGACAAGATAATTAGTAAAAATATAATGTTAATGGTCAGGTTAACAATGGACCATTTTGGACCAGCAGTTAGCATAATAGCTATGTCACTGAACTTCCATGTAGTCGACCGCAGTTCAAGTCCCAGACCCAGTGGCTTAAACTCATGCCGGGCACATGTGCGTGTGTGCCCAAGATCCCGAGAGGAGAATGGAGGAGAAGGGATTGCAGTGTGGCCATCTCCCCAGGGGGTAATTGGTGATTTCTAGCTTTCTGTCTCTCTGTCTCTCTTTCTGGCGAGTGCACACGCCCTATAGCAAACAAAGAAACAAAAAAACCTCTCCAACAGCAACAAGAATGGATCATTTGATAGAAGTGTTTTATTTGTTTTGTTTTGTTTAGCTCTTCAAAATAGTTTCTTGGGCAAGCTTTAAATTTTCCCAGGGATAAAAAACAAACAACAACAATAAGAAAAACACCAGGAAATTTTCTTTGCAATTCCAAGTCATCGCAGGCAAAATTACTGAAGGGATGAACTCTTCTGGACTGGAAGTTTCACACATACTGAAGTCTGTCTAGCTTAAGAAATGTCAATGGGTAAAGGGAAAAGTAAAAATGTCACATCTGTGAGTGATATTTTTATCCCAGTGGAAAAAAGTAACAATACTCATTTCATTAACTGAAGACTTAGAAATGGAGTATCCTCTTTCTTACAAATAAATGACATTCTTTTGGAGAATAAAAAGTGTATCAATAAATGACTGAAGACAAATAATACAAATTATTTCCAACACCTCTGACAATACCTGGAATATAGTAGGAATTCCACAAATACTTGTTGGGTGAATGAAATTGTAATCTGTGCTTTCCAATTCTCCTCTCAATATTTGACAAGAGAAATGTTTATTACAGAATAAGCCATTTCTATTAATTCCATCCTCTAAAGAAAAAAGTTGAGAACTGATTGATTTTTTTGTAGACCAGTGCAAATAGTGTTGAGGTCTTTATTAATTATTTCATTTCTCTCATGCTCTTTTTTTATTATTATTGTTCAGTACTTGATTGAAAAGCCTGTCTTAGACAAAGCTTCTAATAATAGATACAACTTAAACAAAACAGTCTATTTGTACAGTAATACTTTTTTTATAATTTAATGTGATGCTGCTTTAATGCTATTCCACAAAGTCTTGCTCTTCTCTTGAACCATGTGATCACATTAATCCCTGAGATACTAGTGATTTCTATCTGAAATGAATTAATCTCAAAGTGTTACTTACTTCCCATGAGGTATAACCTCACAAATGGTTCCTTGGGGCTTCAAGAAAGCCAACGTATCCCACTTTGCTCCTGGAGATCATGGCCTATATTTTGAAATAACCTAACTACCTTTGGAAATCTGAGAAGACAAAGGTCTAACTAATCCAAAGTACTAATAAGGAGAAAATAATTCCCAGAAGACTTTAAAAAACTAATTCTAAGTATCATCACCCACGAAAGTCCCTGTCAATTTTAAAGTATCTCCCATATGGCACAAAAACAAGATCAGTCTTATCACTAAATTTCTTATCAAAAGTTTGGTGCCTTCACAGTTTAGTTTAGGCTATTTAATTAAAAAAAAAAAAAAGACTTAGTGCTTTAGGGAGACTAGGAAAAGGGATGAGTGCTGATACTGTATGGCAGGACTATCTGGGTCATCAGAGTAGATTTGTTTCCTTGTTATAGAACTAATCATAAGTGAAATACCAGATTTTGGCGTCTTTGGTATGAAAAAATAAGCCTTCTATAATGAAGAGTAAGTCTACATCATTTTCGGATTGATTTGAAACTTCTGAAAGGAAAAATTATGTTTCCTTTAAAAAAATCACAAACTTTATAAATCAATATTTGAGGCCCTTTAAAAGGTAATTTTAAACTAATTACACAGAATAGCAAATGACTTTCCTTTTGGGTCACCTGTCTTTGAGGATTTTGAGCAGACTAAATTCCTGAATAGAACGAGTACAGAAAGGAACTTGCAAGCTTTTGTTTTTTTAGCACTTCAGGAAAACCAAAATATATCAGTAAATGTTTTCATTGCACAAAAATCTATTATATGTTAATATTATATGTTAATGTTACTAAATAAAGGAAAAATACCTTTTTGTAGTCTTTTCATGTAAAAGGGCAGCTTTATTACATTATAATAAGGATAGTAACAAAGCAATGCAAGTTAAGGTGAAGAATTTGTTTCCTTCATTACTGAATTCAGAAAATTTAAGATTTGTAAATTAACTCAAGATGAAAAGAAGGGGTATTGAGAAATAAATGGGAATTTGAATGTTAGAAATACAAATTAATTATGTAAAAACATTAAAATCCTCATAATTTGGTATCTAATTTAAGGTGAGTCATCATTCAATTTGTATGGTTATTCTTAACATTAGACTGCTGCAGTGATATTAAACCTCAGGAGTATTTTATTTGTCGGTTAATTTTTAAAATAACTTTTGGTGCTAATCTTCTTCTCTAGTGTTTTACCTTCATTACCTAATCTCAGTCCTACCCTTGTTGAACACTCAAGATTATAAAAGTATTTGTAGTTTATGTTGTTTGTCCAAACATCATCTCATTTATCTGTAGCTATTACATGTGCATGTATGTGGTACTATACCATTCTGTTGAGATGAAAGTTTCAGGACTTGCATGTTAAGCCACGGTAGATGTTGAGAAACTTATCTACTGTTCATATGTGAATGAATGTATTTAGCTGAAGAAATTCTTTTTAAAAGATGTGAATTTCATATTTATGCTAATTAAACTAACAACAAAACTACGGGGACTGTTTGGAATTATGGTTTTATAATGTGTACATAGGCTAGAACACTTGAATACCAAAGAAGGGTAATACAAATAGAAATATGTATAGCCACTAGGGGGATTGGTTCCAGGACTGTGCTCTCGTTCCCAATTCCAAAATCTGTGGCTGCTCAAGTCCTTTATATAAAATGGCATAATATTTGCCTATAATTTATGCACATCCACACTGTATACTTTAAATCATCTCTAGATTACTTATAAATTATCTTAGCACCAGGTATAAGTGAAAAGGAAAACAGATGGATAAACTCCTTCACCATCTCTCTTCTAGGGTGCTACCATTTCCCCCATTTCATAACAACTGGCATGGCCTGGCTGCATCTGCAGTTCCTTAAAATCAGGAATGCAGAACCTATCTATACAAAGGGTTGGCTATATTACTAACGTGGATACATTTTTTGAGTATGAATCCATATTCATAACATAATAAGACATAATGCCAAGAGAAACTGCCCCACTTTTCTGAAGTGGCAACACAGGCAATGAAATTATCCATACGCACATAGACTTTATTTTCTAGAGACACGGTTATGTGCATCCACTCAGGTACAGACTAAAAATATATAGGAAAATGCAGTTTTCTGAAATTTCTGATTCATTCTAATACAAGTGAAGCAAATCATGAAAATAATGAAAAAATATGAACTAGGTATGTCTCTAAACTAAGTCTTTAAAACAAAGATAGATTTAGTTCAGACAGAGTGATTCTCTCAGTATACTGAATCATTTTCCACTATTTAAATTTTTATATCATGGAATATTATATATGTAATTTATATTAATGCTCAACGACAAATATATCTCCTCAATACATTCTTTAATCTATTCTTTTATTTTATCCTTTTTTGTAGGACTCATGCACTTGCTAGAGAAATAGAGAGTGAGAAATCACCCCCAGGGGAGATGGCCACACCTCAATCCCTTCTTTTCTATTCTCTTATCAGATTTGGGACATGCACACATATGCACCTGACATGCTTTTCAAGCTGCCAGGTGCAGGACTCTAACAATAGCCCGCCATGTGGGAGTCCAGCACTTTAACCACCATGCCACCACCTTGCAACTCTCTCCTCAATACATTCTAATGAGATGGATAAACTGGAAATCAGTACCAGAACCTTTCCTCAGCAGCAATTTCAATCATAAAGTTGCTTTTGTTGTTGTAGTTGTTGTTTTTAGGAGAAATTTTTCCTATAGGGCATGTGTTCTTACTGGAGAGAGAGACAGAAAGGGAGAAATCAGCCCCTGGGGGGGGATGGCCATACTGCAGTCCCTTCTTTAGTCGCCTCTGAGGATTTGGGCCACACACACATGCTTGGTGTGAGTTTTAAGCTGCTGGGCCCGGGACTCAAACTATAGTCCTCTACAAGGAAGTCCAGCAACATAACCATTATGCTATCTGCTGGTCCACATAAACATCATTTAAGCTGAATTTCTGATACAAGTACTTTCTCACTTGATATTTTATGTGGAATGTGGTAAAGAGTTTGAAGTTGAGGGACCAGCAGTTAGCGTAATGGCTATGTTACTAGACTCCCATGCAGTTGACCGCAGTTCAAGTCCTGGACCTGGTGGCTTAAAACTCACACCAGGTGTGTGTGTGTGCATGCCCAAGATCCCGAGAGGAGAATAGAGGAGAAGGAATTATGGCATGGCCATCCCCCCAGGGGGTGTTTATCATGGATCATATATTTTTACTATATTCCTACCTTGTCTGGTGGAATTATCTTACATAATATACAAGGGCTATCTGTCATTCAGATTTTGAAGATAAAAGAGAAAATGCTATTAAATACATAGGGTGACATGGAATCTGTTCCTCAAAAACAGTCACAATTCATTCAATAATTATGAACACTGTTAAAAACCTTTAGATAGTATGAAATATTCATGAAAACTACAGGGATGCATGACTGTACCCAGACTGTTTAGTTTGGGTAGGAATTGAACTTGAGCCTTCCATGAAACCTCAGCAATTGTGTGGTGGCACCCTCCTACTTGTGCAACCAACCACCATGGCTGTGTCCAAATACACATGTTTCTAAATGCAAAACATGTTAAAAAATGGCAAACATGTCTGTATCAGATAATTGTTAATACTTCATGGCCAGGAAGAGAGAGTTCTCACACACACACACACAAAAATACTTAAAAGTGATAAATGGGTTCAAAAAGACAAAAAAAAAATCATGGAAATATTATACAACTCTGAGAGAAGAGTCAAGTTTCACTGTTGCATCTTTAGCATAGGCCCAAAGGAATGATAAGCATGTAAAAA
This sequence comes from Tupaia belangeri chinensis, assembly GCF_000334495.1. Lineage (NCBI taxonomy): Eukaryota > Metazoa > Chordata > Mammalia > Scandentia > Tupaiidae > Tupaia > Tupaia belangeri. The sequence goes on from NW_006159434.1 coordinate 2,759,469, forward strand.
AGGTGGTGAAAAGAGGCAAGATTTGGCCCTTAGAAATATGGACTTGTGTAGGGCCAGGAGGTGACATGGTAGTTAAGGGTTCTGGGCTCCCACATGACCAACCGTAGTTCGAGTCCCGGACCTGGTGGCTTCCTTTCTCATTTCCCATTTCTCTCTCTCATACACATACTCTGTCTCTTTCTGGTCAAATTGTAATGAATGAATGAATGAATGAATGAATGAATGAATGAAGTTAAATAAAATAATTCTTCAAAGTAAACAAAAGAGGGCTGGCAAGAAGCATGGTGTTTAAAGGTGCTGGACTCCCACATGGCCTGGACCTGGAGGCTTGCTTTCCCACTTTAATGCTCTCTCTCTGTCCCTCTCTGGTCAACTTAAAATAAATAAGTAGATAAAGTTAAATATTCTTTTTTAATTTTTTTAATTTTCAATTTATTTTTTACATTGATTTTCACGTTACTTAGGTTACAAAGTGAATATTCCAACATGTGTACATTTCTCACCAGACCAGTTGGCAATACTATAAAGATATCTTCAATAGATAATAATCAATTTCTTTGTCCCATAAATGCCTTGCCTCTCTATTTCTCTCATTAATGTCTTTCCTCAGACTCTAGTTCTTCACCTGCCCTCTTCCCACACTGTATCTGGTATTCATAACCATTTACTAAGTTTCTATAACCTTTAGTCATTCAGTTTCAGCCATAGAGTGCAGACACTTGGTATACATTAAATGGAGACATGTAATGTCTCTCCTTCATAGCCTGGCTTCCTTCACTCAGCAGTAAATCTTCCATATTCATCCATTTTCTGTTAAAAGCCAGGGTCTTATTGTTTTTTTATGGCTGAGTAGTAGTACATAGAATATATGTGCCATACTTTTTCAATCCATTCATCTGTTCATGGGTGTTTGAATTGGTTCCATGTCTTAGCAATTGTGAATAGTCCAACAATAAACATTGATGTACAAGCACTTTTCTAATTGAGAATTCTTCTGTCCTTTGGGTAGATACCAAGGAGTGGGACTGCTGGTAGTTCTACTTTTAGATCTCTGAGGAATCTCTAAATTGTTCTCCACAGTGACTGGACCAATTTACATTCCCATAAGCACGGTAGGAGTGTTTCCCTTTCATCACACCTCCAACCAGCACTTATCTTTTTTTTTCCTAATCTTAGTAATTCTGACTGGGGTTAGGTGGTATCTCATTGTAGATTTGATCTGCATCCGATTTTTGCTATAGGGCGCGTGCGCTCGCCAGACACAAAGAGAGAGACAGAGAGACAGAAAGCAAGAAATCACTAATTACCCCTGGGGAGATGGCCATGCTGCAATCCCTTCTCCTCCATTTTCCTCTCGGGATCTTGGGCACGCACGCATTCACGCACACGCGCCCAGCATGAGTTTAAGCCACCGGGTCCAGGACGCAAACCGCTGTCAACTACGTGGGAGTCCAGCGACATAGCCATTACACTAACTGCTCGTCCCTGATCTGCATCTCCCTTACAATGAGAGATGTTGAGCATTTTTTCATCTGCCTTTTGGCTATTCGTATGTCTTCCTTAGAGAATGGTTTTTTCAACTCATTCTCCCAGGTTTTAATAGGATTAGTCATTTTTTCTTGGGACAGCTACTTGATTTCCTTGTGTATTCTGGTTATAATTGCCTTAGCTGATGTATAGTTTACAAAAATATTTTCCCATTCTGAGGGCTGTCATCAATTCACACTGATTATTGTGTCTTTTGCCATGCAGAAACTTCTTAATCTGATGTAATCCCACTTGTCTGCTTTTGGATTTATTGACTGTGCTTTGGGGGTCTTATTTAAGAAGTCTTTGCCTGCCCCAGTGTCTTCCAGAATTTCCCCAGTGTTTTCCAGCAGCAGCTTTCTAGTTTGAGGGCTTAGGTTTAGTTCTTTGATCCATTTGAGTTGATTTTTGTCAAAGGTGAGAGGTAGGGATTCAGATTCATCTTTCTGTGGTGAATATCCAGTTTTGCCAGCACCGTTTGCTAAAGAGATTTTTCTTTCCCCACTGGGTTGACTGGTACCCTTTGTCAAAACTGAGTTGACTGTATGTCTGGGAGTTTATTTCTGGGGGGATTCTGTTCTGTTCCATTGGTCCACCTGTCTATTTCTGTGCCAATACCATGCTATTTTGATTACCACACCTTTGTAGTATATTTTTGGGTTTGGGAGTGAGATACCACCCACTCCACTCTTCTTATGCAGGATTGCTTTGGCAATACGAGGTCTTTTATGATTCAGACAAATTGTATAATTATCTTTTCTAGATCTGTGAAGAATGTCTCTGGCACTTTGATTGGGATTGCATTAACTATGTAGATTAATTTGGGTAGAATTGCCATTTTGATTATATTAATTCTTCCAATCCAGGAACATGGAATATCCTTCCACTCTTTTTGTGTCATTTTCAGTTTCTTTTTTCAGTTTCTTTTTTTAGATTCTCATCATTTTCCTTGTGGAGGACTTGAACTTCTTTGGTTAGATTTATTCCTAGGTATCTTATACTTTTTGTGGGTATGGTAAATCGAATTTTTTTTTTTCAGTTCTATCTCAGTCTGCCTGCTGTTCATATATAGAAATGCTATAGATTTCTGTATGTCGATTTTGTATCCTACAACTTTACTGTATTCATGTATTACTTCCAGGATTTTTTCCATGGATACCATTGGGTCTTCTATGTATACCATCATGTCATCTGCAAATAGAGAGAATTTCACCTCTTCTTTTCCTATGAATGCCTTTTATTTTATTCTCTTTTCTGATAGTGTTGGTGAAGACGTCCAGTATTATGTTAAATAAGAGTGGAGAAAGTGGGCATCCTTGTCTTATACCAGATTTTAGTAGAAAAGCGTTAAGCTTTTCTCCATTCAGGATGATGTTAGCTATGGGTTTTTCATAGATAGCTTTTATTATGTTGAGAAATGACCCTTCTGTGCCAATATTACTGAGAGTCTTGATCATGAAAGGATGTTGTATCTTATCAAATGCTTTTTCTGCATCAATTGATATGACCATATGCTTTTACTCTTACTTTCTGTTAATATTGTGTATTACATTTATGGTTTTACATATGTTGAACCAACCTTGCATCCTTGGAATAAACCCTACCTGGTCATGATGTACAATCTTTTTAATATGCTGTTAGATATGATTTGCTAGTATCTTGTTGAGAATTTTTGCATCTATATTCATCAGAGATATTGGTCTATAGTCTTCCTTCCTTGTCCTCTCCCTATCTGTTTTAAGGATAAGACTGATGGAGGCTTCATAGAATTTACTTGGGAGAGTTTCACCCTTTTGAATCTTTAGAAATAACTTCAGCAGAATGGGTGTTAACTCTTCTTTAAAAGTTTTGTAGAATTCAGAGGTGAAGCCATCAGGACCAGGGCTTTTCTTTGTTGGAAGGTTATTTATTACTGATGCAATATCCTGACTTGTTATTGGCCTACTCTGATTTTCTACATTCTCCTGGCTCAATCTTGGTAGATTATATGTGTCCAGGAATTTTTCCATCTCTTCCAGATTTTTTTGTTTGTTGGTGTATATATGTGCATACTATCCTCTCATGATGTTTTATATTTATTTTATGTCTGTTCTTATATTGCCAGCTTCATTGCAATTTTTATTTACCTGATTCCATTCTCTCTTCTTCTTAATAAGTCCGGCTAGTTGTGTATTGATTTTGTTTATCTTTTCAAAGAGTCAATTTTTACTTTCATTTATTTTCTGTATAGTTTGTTTATTTTCTATTTAGTTTATTTCTGCTCAAATCTTTATTATTTCCTTACTCCTAGAGATTTTTGGATTTTTTTGCTGTTGCTTTTCCAGTTCTGTGAGGCATGATGTTACTTAATAAGTCTGGCTAGTTGTGTATTGATTTTATTTATCTTTTCAAAGAACCAGTTTTAATTTCATTTATGTTCTGTATAGTTCGTTTATTTTCTATTTAATTTATTTCTGCTCATATCTTTATTATTTCCTTTCTCCTGGAGTTTTTTGGATTTTTTTTACTGTTGCTTTTCCAGTTTTGTGAGGCATGATGTTACGTGATCCATTTGCCTTCTTTCTGTCTTCCTCTTATGTGCACTAATCACTATGAACGTCCCTTTTATGACTGGTTTTGCAGTGTCCCAAAGATTATGGAGACTTGTGTCCTCATTGTCATTGGTTTCCATAAATCTTTTTATTTCAGTCTTAATTTCTTCACTAGTTGCAAAGTCATTCAAGAATAGGCTATTTAATTTCCACATATTTGTGTATTTTTGAGGATTTCTCTTGAAATTAAAATCAAATTTAACTCCATCATGTCCAGAGAAGATGCTGGATATAGTTTCTATGCCTTTGAATCTTTAGAGGCTTGCTTTGTGCCCTATCATGTGGTCAATCTTCAAAAAGGTTCCATGTGAGCGTGAGAAAAAATTTACCTCGTGGTTTTTGGGTGGAAAGTTCTATAGATGTCTGTTAAGTCCATTTGATTTATGGTATCATTTAGGTTTTTTATCTCTTATTTTTTGTCTAGATGATCCGTCCAGAGGAGATAGTGGAGTGTTGAGGTCTCCAACAATTCGTGTGTTGCAATCTATCTCTCCTTTTAGATCTAACAGTCTTTCCTTCACATATTTGGAAGCTTCTGTGTTAGGGGCATAGATATTTACAAGCGTTATATTTTCTTGATGGATTAACTCTTTTACTACAATATAGTGTCCACCTTTGTCTCTTAGATCAGTTTTTATTTTAAAGCCTATTTTGTCAGAAATTAGTATCGCAACTCCTGCTCTTTTTTGGTTCCCATTTGCATGGAATACCTTTTTCCATCCTTTCACTTTTAGTCTATGCATGACTTTATCCATCAGATGTGTTTCATGTAGGTAACAGCTAGAGGGTTTTTGTTGTTTTTATCCATTTAGACAGTCTGTGTCTCTTGATTGGAGAATTTAATCCATTAACATTCAATATTATTATTGATATTTCCAGGCTTGTTTCTATCTTTAAAATGGCCATTGTCTTGGTTGTCTTTTATTCCCTTATTTCTGGCTGTTCATGCTTTAGTTTCTTGGAACAAGGCTCTTTTCAGAGTTTCTTGAAGAGCTGGTCTGATGTTGGCAAATTTTTTCAGGTTTTGTTTGTATGAGAAGATTTTAATCTTTTTTCTCATATGAAGGATAATCTTGCAGGACATAATATTCTTGGATGAAATTGTTTCTCTCTTAGCACTTTCAATATATCTTCCCATTCTTTCCTTGCTTGCATTGTTTCTGTTTCAGTTGAAACTGAGGCTAGGGGCCAGAGACTGGCCTTGTCTCAGTGTCCTTTACTGAGGCAGGAGATAGAAGTGGTCCAATAATTCTTAAAAAAAAAAAAAAAAAAAGAACTTGTGGAAATCTATTGAAACTTCATCACTATTTAATGCTTGACATTGTTTCAGAAGATGAATTACTTTTTTCTCTTCATTTTTAACTTTTGAAAATGTAATATTTTCTCTTTCTTATTGCCAGAGGGTGCATGCACTCAACAGATAGAAAGACAGAGAAGGAAAGGTGTAAAACACCTCTCAATGCAGCATGGTCACACTGGAATCCCTTCTCCATTTTTCCATTCTGTTGGGATTTGGGGCACACATGCATCTACTCACCACAAGTCAGTATCCCGTGTTTCTCAAAATTGTGTCCAAAGGGTTTCAGAATCACCCAGAGTGTTTCTTAAAATTGATATTTCTGGGGCCAGCAGGTGGCATGATGGATGTGGTACTGGATTTTCACATGGCTGAACATGGTTCAAGCCCCAGACCCAGTGGCTTGGAAATCATGCCAGGAAGAAGTGCATGCATGCCCAAAATCCAAAGAAGAGGATGGAAGAGAAGGGATTGCAGCATGGCCATCTTCTTTGAGGGGCATTTTTTCTTTTTCTCTCTCTCTCTTTGGCAAGCACAAACACCCTATAACAAAAACCTAAAAAATAAAATATTGAGATTCCTAGGATTCACCTTCTGCATATGGAATCAAAATCAATGTGGAAGTGGTGATTGTAGTACGAGAAACAGAAATCTACCTGTTTTTTGTAGCCCACAGGAGTTTCTTACACACACTTATATTTTGAACAAGGTTCAGCATACATTTTCTGTAGAGGACCAGATAGAAAATAAATCAGCCTATGTTGGCCAAGAGGGAAAATCAGGATATTATGCAGGCACTTAGATAATAAGCAAAAAAAAAAAACAAATTTCTACAAATTTACAATTAGAAGAAACTTAAAATATAGGAATGATAATAGAGTGCTTTTGTTAATATAATTCTATGCATGAGAAGAATTTCATTTAATTAAGGGTCAAAGTAATTTTTCTCAATTATCAGACCAATTGCAAATGTATTAATTTATTTTTTTAAAAAATGCTTTCAGGCTGTGACCATGCCAAAAAAAAAAGAAAAAAAAGAAAGAAATAAAGAGAAAGAAAAAAGTGGCAACCCAGATTTATTCTGCAAGCTAGAGTTTCCCAGCACTGTTCTATCAATACAAACACTGGATTAGAGACTTGTTTCAGTCTGTTCCTGCTGCTGTAGTAAAATACCATAGACTGGGTAGTTTGTAAACAGCAGAAATTTATTTCTCACAGTTCTGGAGGGTGGAAAGTCCAAGATCAATGTGCAGGCAAATTAGGTGTCTGGTGATAACTCGTCCCTCACACACTGTGCCTTCTCCCTGCATTCTTACATGGTGGAAGCAGCAAACAAGCTGCCTTGGGCTTCTTTTACAAGTGCATTAATCCCATTTATGAGAGCTCTGCCATCATGTCTAATCACTTCCCAAAAGGTCTCACCTCCCAACACTATCAACTTAGGCAGTAGGATTTCAACATATGAGTTGTAATGGGATATGAACATTTAAACTATAGCAAGCTAAAAATATGTCTTTATTTAATAAATAAAAATAATTTTTAAAAATATACTTCCAAACATATAACAGAACTCTTATTTCCTCACTTTTTAAACTAGTTCTTATATCTTTTTCATCTCAGTAAGTGCCAGCTTTTTTATTGAAAATTTTAGATCCCAAACTTTGGAGTTACTCTTGATTCCTTTCTTTTTCTCATGCCATTATCTCATCTTTCAAGATACTATGATGGCCACATCTTCAAAATATAGTCCACATCTTAAGACTTATCATTACCTCTATTGCCAGCAGTCCCTTCCAAACCACCATCATCTCCCACCTAGATTATTTCAGTAGTCTTCTAATAGATCTTCCTCCTCTCATCCTTTCCTTCCTATAGTTTTTTCTCCACACAATTGCCAGTGTGGTTGCTTACAACTCTAAGTCAGATCTTGTACCTTCTTTCCCTCAATGTCCAATGGCAGCCTGTTTCACACTCAATAAAATTCAAAGTCCTTACTATGACTTTACTGCCTCGATTAAATCTCTTACGCTCTCATCCCTTCTCATGCCACCCTTACAACACTGTCACTTTAATGTTCTCTAAAATAACTGCCACATTCCTAACTTAGCTCTTTCTCTGTGCCTTTACCTGGAAATCTCTTTCAACAGATACCTTTATGGCTCATTCTATCAATTTGCTCTGACCTGTGCTAAAATATCACCAAATAAGAAAGGTTTTTCCTCACCCCTTATATAAAATTGCAAACCCCTTCCCTCCCTAAACTCTTTAATCCTCTTACTTAACCTGCTTAATTTTTTTCATGGCACTAAAAATGCCTGGCATATTTTATGTTTATTAGCATTTTTCCTCCACTCCACTATGACAGAGTGTATTATCCATGTGAGCAAGGACTTTGTTCATTGTGAATCCCAGTGCCTCAAAAAATGACTGATAGGTAATAATCATAGATAAGTATTCATTTAACAAATGAGTTGCATGACATGATAAAATACAACATAAAAGGAAAGAGCAGTTATTTTGTTATATAATATTAATGGAACAAAACAAATTACATTTTACTAAAATACAAAAAGCAACAACAAAATAAAACCTCCCCACACACCCTCCCTTCTTGAGAGCTCAGTTTTTTCTTCTCTTTGCTATACCTAAAAAGAAAAAAATTAAAACAAACAAACAAACAAAAAACCTCTCCATGGAGAAGAAAAAGTACTGATAGGAAATTCAGTAAACTATTAGTGGATGTGAGACTGTTTGAAAACTGGGACAATTAGGACCAGCAGTTAGCCTAATGGCTATGTCGCTGGACTCCCACGTAGTCGATCTCCGTTTGCATCCTGGACCGGGTGGCTTAAACTTACCAGTTTTTGTTTTTTTTAATCTTAGTCATTCTGACAGGGATTAGGTGGTATCTCATTGTTGTTTTCATCTGCATTCCCCTTATGATGAGGGATGTTGAGCATTTTTTCATATGCCTTCTGGCTATTCGTATGTCATCTTTAGTGAGTGTTCTTTTCAACTCCTTCTTCCATCTTTTAATAGGGTTCATCATCTTTTTTCCAAACAGCTTCTTTAGTTCCTTATGTATTCTGGTTATCAATCCCTTATCTGATGCATAGTTTCCAAAAATATTTTCCCATTGTGAGGGCTGTCGATTCACACTAATTACTGTGTCTTTTGCCATGCAGAAACTTCTTCATTTGATGTAATCCCACTTGTCTATTTTGGGGATTATCGACTGTGCTTTGGGGATCTTATGTAAGAAGTCTTTCCCTACCCCAATGTCTCCCAGAGTTTCCCCAGTGTTTTCTAGAAGCAGTTTAATAGTTTGGGGTCTTAGATTTAGATCCTTGATCCACCTTGACTTGATTTTTGTCAAACGTGAGAGGTAGGGCTTCAGATTCATCTTTCTACAGGTGGAAATCCAGTTTTTCCAGCACCATTTGCTGAAGAGGTTTTCCTTTTCCCACTGGATTGACTGGTACCTCTTGTCAAAAATCAGTTGACTGAATGCTTGGGGATTTATTCCTGTGGACTCAATTCTGTTCCATTTGTCCACATGTCTGTTCCTGTGTTAATACCATGCTGTTTTGATTACCACAGCTTTGTAGTATATTTTGGGGTCAGGGAGTGAGATGCCGCCCATTCCACTCTTTTTTTGTAGAATTGCTTTGGCAATGCGGGGTCTTTTATTATTCCAGACGAATTTTGTGATTGTCTTTTCTAAATCTGTGAAGAATATGTCTGGTATTTTGATGGGCATTGCATTAAATAGGTAGATTAATTTGGGTAGAATTGCCATTTTGGTTATATTAATTTTTCCAATCCAGGAACATGGGATGTCTTTCCACATTTTTGGGTCATTTTCAATTACTTTTTTTAGCTTCTCATAGTTTTCCCTGTGGAGGCCTTTAACTTCTTTGGTTAGATTTATCTCTAAGTATCTTATACTTTTAGTGGCTATGGTAAATGGAATAACTTTTTTCAGTTCTATCTCTGTCTGCCTGGTGTTTGTATATGGGAGTTAATTCTTACTTTCTGTCTTTCTGTCTCTTTCGTTAACACACATGCTCTATAGCAAAAATCTCTCTCAAAAAAATCCTTAAAATACAATGGAATAAATAAAAAATTGAAGTTCAATTAATTTGATGATAGTAATATTTTACTCCTATACTTCTATTCAAAAATGAAAACTAACAGATAGCTAGAAAGTGGGAAATAGTCACAGCAATTATGCCAAATTAATGGTTACAATATTTATTTTTATATAGAAAGTTCACATAGATCCATACAAGATCACATGAACAAAAGTAGTTTTGAGGAAAATATATCAACAAAGTATAAAAGAATAAAACATAAAATAACACTACATAGCAAGCATATGACAACATCCATGGTAACTAGCTAAGCAATGCAAGTTCAATGAGATACCATTTTTATCTATAAAATTAATAATACTTTATAAATAGTCAGTGCTGCTGAGTTCATAGTTGAAACAGATACTTTCAGGTACTGCTGATCAGGGTTTAAATTTATGACACTCTTTTGGAACTATCTTGGCAATATAACTGGGTATCCTTAAAGTTGTTCATAGTTGTGAATGAGTGACTATTGTCCTAAAACTCATGTATATACAAGTTTCCCATTTTAATGGAAAATTGCATTTTCAAATCTTCATTAAAGATCTCTGGAGTAGGGGGCCACAAGGTGATGCAGTAGTAAAGCAAGACATTCCGCAAGGCAGTCTCAAATGGGAAATGTCCCCAGTTCATATCCAGAGACTGCCTTGAGTAGGCCAGGCATATACTTGGCCATGATTCTGGGCTGGCTGAAGGTTGGGGTTGCCTCATGGTGTCAGAACCCTGTTGGGTGTGTGTGTGTGTGTGTGTGTGTGTGTGTGTGTGTGTCTCCTCATGGAAGGTAGAAATAAATGAACAAAATAAGAGCTCAAGTAATCTTCATATCTCATCATTCTCCTATAGCCATGCCAGTGACCCATTCTCCCAGTACAACATAATCTCAGAAATACGTGCATTATATTGACAAGTCTATTGCATGCTTGACAAAGTCACTTTTCTTCATACACAGCTTCCTCTGTTCTACCTACTTTTCTTGAGAAACTCCAGCTACTGCAAAGATAAGAGCATAGAAGAGTTAGTAAAAATACACATCCTGTTCTTTTCTGATCATGAAACAATTTATTGTTTTCCTGTTGTTAGAAACAGAAATAACTTCAAAAAAAAGAGATTAAAATAAGAACTCATAACTTTATCGTAATTTTAAACTTTCTTCTGTGGTGGTATCCAGTTTATACCTAATATGATTTAATTATACAAGCCAAATAAGTCTGTGAGTTAGTAAAAATACACATCCTGTTCTTTTCTGATCATGAAACAATTTATTGTTTTCCTGTTGTTAGAAACAGAAATAACTTCAAAAAAAAGAGATTAAAATAAGAACTCATAACTTTATCGTAATTTTAAACTTTCTTCTGTGGTGGTATCCAGTTTATACCTAATATGATTTAATTATACAAGCCAAATAAGTCTGTCAACAGACACGTGTGTGTGTGTGTGTGTGTGTGTGTGTGTGTGTGTTTTTTTTTATGTTTTGTGTGTGTGTGTGTGTGTGTGTGCTTGTTTATATGCTTAGCATGTTTGGGAATAAGGAGAATTATCAGAATTGTCAAGTTAAAATAATTTAAATAGTTCAACTCATTATAGGAGTAGTCTCCAACCTTTTATAACATATTATCCTGAAGGAATTTCCAAGTTCTGTTCCTCTCAATGACTACATTTTCCCCAGCTTCCTTCATAACAGTGAATTACTCTTTTTAGCTAAGGAAGCCCAAAGTAGTTTGTAGTTACTATGTAGCTGCCTACCTGTTTACTACCCAAGATATCTATATAGACTGTATGAGTATATTCTATGGAAATGAACACATATGAAGAATATCCAACTTTTTTTTTTTGGAGAGGTTTTTTTGCTATAGGTTGCATGCACTCGCCAGACAGACAGAGACATAGAGACAGAAAGTGAGAAATCACCCCCCAGGGGGGATGGTCATGCTGCAATCCCTTCTCCTCCATTCTCCTCTCGGGATCTTGGGCATGCATGCACATGTGCCCGGCATGAGTTTTAAGCCACCGGGTCCAGGGCGTGAACCGTGGTTGACTATATGGGAGTCCAGCGACAAAGCCATTACACTAACTGCTGGTTCCAGAGAATATCCAACTTTTTTTTAAAAGGTTCAGTATAACCTAAAAGTAAGCGAATAATGCATATGCAAGTGCAACTGAGAAAGGCTCGTTTAAAACAGTAAAAAAAAAATGTTAATAGTAAAAGCACTTCTGAGGTAGCAAAGATTCCATAAAGAATGAAATGTCGTATCTATAGATTGTTTCATTAACTGTTTTGGAACTCATTGTTTTCCAAGTCAATACTTTTTTATGTTGGGGTCCAGCCTTGGCAGGGGTGGGTTGACTTGTCGGAGGCGGCACAGGAAAAGAAGACTAAGGCCTCGGTGCCATTTTCGTGCATGTCCTCAGTCAGTCACCCCCAGAGATTGCTCTCTGAAGAGTGACAACCACCAGGAATTATTGTGCCTTTTTATTGAAAATGTGATACATGCAAGTAAATGGGTGAGGGGCTACGTGTTATAATTATCAGTTCAATAGGGATCATAGGTTCCATTTAGGGTTGGATTAAGTGTGGGTCTATTGTGGTAGGTGGTTCTTCGTGAAATGCAGTTTCGGGAAAGCAGCTCCAGCAAGCAGAGATAATTATCAGCTGATGTGATGGCAGCCATCTTGTGATTACTGAACACAATGCTGAGAAAAGAAAATTTTAAGTATAGATATTAGTTCTTATGAGTCTTAATAAAGAATGATACTTATATAGTTTTATAGGGATTTGAAACTTAATTTAAGGAATCCTAATATATTTATCTATTTCACTTGGTGAGGGT
>NW_006159434.1:2772200-2793850 GCF_000334495.1 Tupaia belangeri chinensis
CTCTTATTTTTTTTTTTTTTGTATTTTTTTTTTTTTTTTCTTTTGGTTTTTTTTTTTTTGGTCATAGAGGTTGTGAGCTCACAAGAGAGAGAGAGAGAAAGTGAGAAATAATCCCATGGGGGTACAGAGGAGATGGCCATGCCATAATCCTTTTTCCTCCATTCTTCTCTCAAGATTTTGGACACACAAACACACATACCCAGTGTGTATTTCAGGCCACTGGGACCAGGACTCAAACTGCAGAGCTGGTAATGTGGGATCCAGTGCCTTAACCACCATGTGACTTGCTGGCTCAACATTAATGTTCTTCAAGTTGCCTCATTATTTTTTTGTCTTTTTCAAAAAATATTTAATTTTATTTACTCATTCATGTATTTTAATTTGACCAGAGAGAAACACACACACACAGAGAAAGGGAACGTAAGAAAGCAAGCCATCAGGTCCAGGACTCAAACTGTGGTCAACCATGTGGGAGTGTCCAGCACCTTAACCACCATGGCACCTGCTTGTCCCCTTTTATTGTCTTTTTTTTTTTTTAAATCCTGAGTTAAGGATAATTTATTTCAATAATTGTATGCAAACCAGAAAGACACAGCCTCAAGCCTAATCTGAATATAGGCTTCACAGGAACAAAAAAAGGAGGATGGTTTGATAGATGTCCTCTATGTGCATGAAAGAGTCAATTTTGCTCATTCTTGATTGGTTGATCCAAGTTCAAGTCCCATTTGTTCAGGAACAAAAATTCAAAGATTCAGCTTATAGGGGCTGGATTGTGGTATAGCAGTAAAACACAGTACTCTGTGAGGCAGAGCCACATGGGAAGATTGCTGGTTCATGTCTGGAGATGATGGTGACATCAAGACTTTGTTGGGGATTCTGTTTGTCTCTCATTCTTTTTCTCATTCATGAAAGAAATAAACTAATTTAAAAGCAAAAAGATTCCGTTTGTGGTTTTTTTTTTTTTTTCCCTCCCAGTAACACATGAGTAACTTAAGGCAGCAAATGGCTACTAAACTCTTGAGTTTAGACACATTTAGCCACTTAGGATCCTTCTTAAGGGATTCTGTTTATTTAGGGTTCACACAATGGATCTGCTTGTTCTCAGTAGAGAATTTATAATTTTACAATATTATATTAGGTAAATAACTCATATCTTAGGCTTTTGTTATTCCAATAATAATGAGTTCATTTTATGTACAAAAGATTTCTGCATAAAGGTAGTTAAAAGTTTGACTTTGTGTCAGCTCTGTGGCTTGGCAGTTAATGAGTTGAATCTTTCACTGCCAACAGTGAGGTTTAAGTTCCAGACCCAGTGACTTTAGAAACATACTGGACACATGTGCTTGCATGCTGAAAATCCTGAAAGGAAGGGGACATGGAGGAGAAGGGATTGCAATGTGACCATTCCCAGTAGGGAGTTAATGGAATACTTTCTTTTCTCCCTTTCTGTCTCTCTTTCTTTCTCTGGCAAGCACATGTGCCCTCTGGCAAAAACAAACAAACAAACAAAAAAAAAGACTTCTAGTTCAACACAATATATATCACCAATAAACTGAAATACATTTTCCAAAAACAGTCTCTATGAGCCAGTCAATCAAAATCAAACAATCTAAAGTTTAGGTAAGGATAGTTCAGCGCCTGACTTCCATTGGTCATAGTACTTGCTTACTTGCTTGGAACACTTCTCTGGTAATCAAGGACCATAATACACTATAAAATGTATTAAGCTTTTTAATTAGTTTGGTGACACAAGTTATAGTGATATGGAGACCCACTAAAGAAATGTAAAGGTTAGGAGACCTTGGAACAGTCCAGCTTGCCATTCACCATCAGGATGCCCATAGAGTACATTAACCACTCCAACAAACACATTATGTGCCTATGTCTAGAGTAATGGCAATATCAGTTACCTTTTATTTTTATTCTTATTTTTTCCACATGCAATCACTGTATATCATTACAGCTTGTAAAGTGAATTTTCCCAGAATAAATACACTGTATATTAGTCCAATAAAAGATATTATCATACATGCTATTATCCTCTTTTTAAAAGGTAGAGGGAAATGAGAAAGCAACCCCCCACATGGCGATGGTTGTGCCATAATCCCTTTTTCCTCAGGGTTTTGGATATGCATACCCCTGAATGCAGCATGTTGGCTTGGAAGCCACTGGATCCAAGATTCAAACCACACTGTTGGGCAGGTGGGCTATATCTGCCTTAACCGCCATTCCAATTGCTTTCTCTCAGCCATTTTTCTTATTAAGCTCTCTTCATTTGATTGAAATCAGAGGAAAGATAAGTGTAGCACTTGGTTTTGTTCAGCATCATGCATAGGTGTCCAGCTTGTGAAAAAAGGAGATCAAGAGCTATGTCATGTTTCATATGGGGTTTGGTTGGATACAAATGTTCCTATCCAATTATCTGAGAGTAACCTCTAATCATTTTAATCCTGAGAGGTCTGATTAGCTGCAGAGTCCAAATCTTTTTCCCAATTTATGAATTAGCTTTAAATTCCATACAACTGGCAATTTGTTACTACCAACATCGAGCTTTCAGGAACTCATCCAATTTTTCCTCAGTAGAAAGCAAAGCATCCTTACCTATTTCAGGAAGGATAGTAACTTCGGTCATTGATCACTTTGATCTCTGATTAAGGGAAGTATTCTGGGAACTCTCAGAGACAATAGTTTGTAGGGTAGGAATGAACTATACTAAATAGCAGTACCTGAATAAAACAGAAACAGACATGTGGGCCAATGGAACAGAATAGAGTCCCCAGAAATAAATTCCCAAATATACAGTCAACTGATTTTTGACAAGGGGTACCAGTCAATCCAGTAGGAAAAAGAAAACCTCTTCAACAAATGGTGCTGCAGAAAGATGAATCAGAACCCCTACCTCTCACCTTTGACAAAAATCAAGTCAAGGTGGATCAAAGACCTAACTCTAAGACCTCAAACTATAAAACTGCTGCTGGAAAACCCTGGGGAAACTCTGGGAGACATTGGAAGGGAAAGACTTCTTAAATAAGACCCCCAAATCGCAGTCAATAATCCCCAAAATAGACAGGTGGGATTACATCATACTAAGAAGTTTCCACATGGCAAAAGACACAGTAATTTATGTAAGTTGACAGCCCTCAGAATGAGAAAATACTTTTTGTAAACTATGCATCAGATAAGGGACTGATAACCAGAATTCACAAGGAGCTCAAGCAGCTGTTCTGAAAAAAGATGATCAATCCTATTAAAAGATGGGAGAATGGGACAAAACCACTTTCTAGAGATGACATACGAATAGATAAAAGGCATATGAAAAAATATTCAATATCCCTCATCGTAAGGGAAATGCAGATCAAAATAACAATGAGATGCCACCTAACCCCAGTCAGAATGACTAAGATTAAAAAAAAAAATGGTAAGTGCTGGCAGGGGTGTGGTGAAAGGGGAATGCTCTTACACTGCTGGGGGAATGTAAATTGGTTCAGCCACTGTGGAGAACAATTTGGAGATTCCTGAAAAATCTACAAATAGAAGTACCAAATGATCCAGCAATCCCACTCCTTGGTGTCTACCCAAAGGACAGAAGAATACTTGATCAGAAAAGTACTTGCACATCGATGTTTATTGTGGCACTATTCACAATTGCTAAGTCATGGAATCAACCCAAATGCCCACGAACAGATGAATGGATAGAAAAACTGTGGCACATATACTTTATTGAATACTAGTCAGTCATTAAAAAACACACACACGCGCACACAACAAAACCCTGGCTTTTGACAGGAAGTGGATGAATATGGAAGATTTACTGCTGAGTGAAGCAAGCCAGGCTATGAAGGAGAGACATTGTATGTCCCCACTTCATATATACCAAATGTCCACACTCCATTACCGAAACTGATTGACTAAAAGGACATAGAAACACAGTATATGAATGGAAATGCCAGATATAGTATGTGTGAAAGAGTAGTGTCTTAGGTAGGACATTTAGAAGAAAAATAGGGAGGCAAAGCATTAATGGGACAATGAAATGTGGTATTATCTGTTAAAGATAATTTATAGTTTTATCAGCTAGACTAGGAAGAAATGTTCACATGTTGAAATATTCACCTTGTAAGCTAAATAATGGGATTGAATGTATAAAAGAAAATGAAATTTTAAAATGTGAAAATATTTTTTAAAAAAACCTGTTTCACCCAATGGAGGAAAAAAAAAAGTGTAAGTAAATTGTCCATAGATGCATTATAGGTCCTCAGGAACTGGAAAAGAAGAACATATCAAAGATCAGTTAACTGTTCATCTATAAATCTGCATAGCTTCTAAACACAGCTCAATGAGAAATTTGCTCTTGGGTAGTTCTAGTCCTGTATTGCATGCTGTAAGAATACCTGGTGGCAAATAACCCTACTGGGTTAATCCAGTGTCATTATAAAAGCAATTGCTGGTACCCACATAGGTGACTCTCAGATCTTACATCCTAGAAGCACAATATACCTTGTACAGGCATCATCTGAACAGATTTTCTATTAATATATCTTACAGTAACTTGACTTCCAATTGGAAAGATCATAATATTACTTCTAGCACTCACAGGAAGGTACTAAGTAGTAGTGTTTAAAATATTAAGGATGACTCTTTATTTTTCTTTGGAGGTTCTGTATGTCTCTCATTGGGAGCACAATGGAATGGCCTCCTGACTTTTTCTAGGCACTAATACACAAACCCAGCTATCACTCTTGCTCTTCATTAGAACATATGTTTTTTCTAATGCCATCCACAGATTATTGTCCTACGCATTTCCCTGGTAGGAAAGATAATGGGTTAGTACATTAGAAATTAGGAGGAAACAAGACATTCATGATGGCAGAGAAGTCTTGATCCATGACCTTAGGATAGCTTTCTAAATCTCCCATGATGTCTACTTCTAGGGAAGAATTTCTCTGGTTAACTTTACCTTAAAGTCTCCAATAGGTGAGCAGTGACAGAAGTCTGGGGACCTTCTGAACTGTGAGACATGAAACCAAAGTTTGTGACTCTAAAGCTTTGCTGTAGTGTGGACGGTAAGAAGAACTTATCAGGGTCCATTCCACTGAGATATGTGGGCAGTCTTTCACTGATGTCATTTCCAGAAAAATCATTCTCAAGTTCCAGGTCATGAGAGGTTAAGATTGTTCTCACCTGGCAGATAATGGAAGATTTATTTGACCTGATGAAAATATAGTCTGGCATAATGCATTAAAATCTTATAATTTTCTTAATAAAATGGGTTAGTCCATCACTGGCACTATTTCCAGGGATGTGTCTTTAAGGAAACCCTGGCTTTTGACAGGAAGTGGATGAATATGGAAGATTTACTGCTGAGTGAAGCAAGCCAGGCTATGAAGGAGAGACATTGTATGTCCCCACTTCATATATACCAAATGTCCACACTCCATTACCGAAACTGATTGACTAAAAGGACATAGAAACACAGTATATGAATGGAAATGCCAGATATAGTATGTGTGAAAGAGTAGTGTCTTAGGTAGGACATTTAGAAGAAAAATAGGGAGGCAAAGCATTAATGGGACAATGAAATGTGGTATTATCTGTTAAAGATAATTTATAGTTTTATCAGCTAGACTAGGAAGAAATGTTCACATGTTGAAATATTCACCTTGTAAGCTAAATAATGGGATTGAATGTATAAAAGAAAATGAAATTTTAAAATGTGAAAATATTTTTTAAAAAAACCTGTTTCACCCAATGGAGGAAAAAAAAAAGTGTAAGTAAATTGTCCATAGATGCATTATAGGTCCTCAGGAACTGGAAAAGAAGAACATATCAAAGATCAGTTAACTGTTCATCTATAAATCTGCATAGCTTCTAAACACAGCTCAATGAGAAATTTGCTCTTGGGTAGTTCTAGTCCTGTATTGCATGCTGTAAGAATACCTGGTGGCAAATAACCCTACTGGGTTAATCCAGTGTCATTATAAAAGCAATTGCTGGTACCCACATAGGTGACTCTCAGATCTTACATCCTAGAAGCACAATATACCTTGTACAGGCATCATCTGAACAGATTTTCTATTAATATATCTTACAGTAACTTGACTTCCAATTGGAAAGATCATAATATTACTTCTAGCACTCACAGGAAGGTACTAAGTAGTAGTGTTTAAAATATTAAGGATGACTCTTTATTTTTCTTTGGAGGTTCTGTATGTCTCTCATTGGGAGCACAATGGAATGGCCTCCTGACTTTTTCTAGGCACTAATACACAAACCCAGCTATCACTCTTGCTCTTCATTAGAACATATGTTTTTTCTAATGCCATCCACAGATTATTGTCCTACGCATTTCCCTGGTAGGAAAGATAATGGGTTAGTACATTAGAAATTAGGAGGAAACAAGACATTCATGATGGCAGAGAAGTCTTGATCCATGACCTTAGGATAGCTTTCTAAATCTCCCATGATGTCTACTTCTAGGGAAGAATTTCTCTGGTTAACTTTACCTTAAAGTCTCCAATAGGTGAGCAGTGACAGAAGTCTGGGGACCTTCTGAACTGTGAGACATGAAACCAAAGTTTGTGACTCTAAAGCTTTGCTGTAGTGTGGACGGTAAGAAGAACTTATCAGGGTCCATTCCACTGAGATATGTGGGCAGTCTTTCACTGATGTCATTTCCAGAAAAATCATTCTCAAGTTCCAGGTCATGAGAGGTTAAGATTGTTCTCACCTGGCAGATAATGGAAGATTTATTTGACCTGATGAAAATATAGTCTGGCATAATGCATTAAAATCTTATAATTTTCTTAATAAAATGGGTTAGTCCATCACTGGCACTATTTCCAGGGATGTGTCTTTAAGGAAATATACCTTTTTTGTTCCCCTAGAGGGTGAGTGTGCTTATCAGAGAGAGACAAAGAGAGGGAGAAGAGAAAGCATTCCCTCATGGAGAATGGTCACACTACAATTCCTTCTCCATCTCTCCCTCCTTTAGGGATTTTTGGCATACACACTCATGCTGCCAGTATGTTTCTCAAGCCACCGGGTCTGAGACTTGAATCACACAGTCAGCCATGCAGAATACACCTGTCTTAACCACAAGGCCATAGAGCTGGCACAGGAAACACATGTTCTAGTAACATTCTAGAGATTTAGATTTGGCAACCCAAAATACTAATTATATACTATTTTAGCAAGCTTTGAACAGTTATCCTACTCAATTTTCTTTATATCTTTTTGCATACTCCATGATTATAAGTGGAAAACAAGGCCTTTAACAAAAGAAGCTTCAGGATTTGGAAAAGAGACCAGGCAGTCATCCAGCTCTCCCATAAATCCATTACAATGAACTTACATTCTTTGAAATGTCTTTTTTTTTTCTCCAACTTGGATGCATAGCACCTTTTAATAATTAGGATATCAGAAGTAAATTGACTTGGCTCAATCTTATGGGATACATTCAAATTACACATTTTGACAGTTTCGTTACTGGCTTATTCAGCATGAAAACATGTCAAATAATTTCTTTCATAGCAGTTTTATAGAACCAAACAGCTTCTTCGCTAGAGCTCTGAGAATTCTTATGTAGTCCAATGGTATGACCAGATTTCTAGGAATTTCTATGTATGGATTGCATATTAACAACATATTCCCTAAAAGAAAGTTTAGCACTACTTACCATTTAGCAAGATTTCCATATAATTCAACACATCAGACAAATCCAATTATTTCAATTTATTTCTTTTACTGCTACTAATGTATTTTTTTCTATGAGCAAGAGGGATAGAAAGAGACACAGAGAGGCAGCACCCTCAACAGGATCTTGATGCCACAATCTACCCCTAGCTTTAAACAATCACACATTATAGGCATGTGTGTACCCAGCATACTCAAGACACAAAACTAGAACTTTCCCATGTTGGTCAGTCTCGCAGAGTATTATGTTTAATCACTGTGCCACCATTCAGTCTCCAAGTTATCTCTTTTTATAAGGAGAGATATCCCTTTGAGATGTTCCATCTGGAATATTCCAAGGTTAATTCAAAAGCAAGAAAAAGCTTAGTCTAGAATTATGACTGAAACTGATTGACTGAAGGATATAGAAACACAGTATATAGATGTAAATACCAGATATAGTGTGTGTGAAAGAGGAGGGTCTGAGGAAGGACATTTAGAAGTAAAATAGAGAGGCAAAGCATTAATGGGACAAAGAAATGTGGTATTATTTGTTGAAGATAATTAATAGTTTTATAGTTTCATCAACTGTACTAGGGAGAAATGTTCACGTGTTGAAATATCCATTTTGTAAGCCAAATGTGATTGAATGTATAAAAGAAAATGAAATAAAAAAATATAAAAAATAAAGCTGAAAATATTTCAACAGAATTACAGATTACTGTGAAACAAAATCAAAAGACAAAAGATTTGTATAAGTAAATATAGAAAAGTTACACAGTTGTAGAAAACCTTAACTCTTTTCAGGATCTGTTTTCTTAATTAAGGACTTAATAAAGAACACATGAAGCATAGGAAATGACTTTGAAAAACAGTCTCTGTTTCCTAGGCTGGCTACTTAATAGGTAAAGAAAGCCTTTCCTAATCAAAAGCAGACAAATACTTTTTTACAAAAACTTTGTGGTGTTAACAGAAAAGATCCAATTCTAATTTTACATCAGTGCACTTTTGATATTAATTTTCAATTTGTCAGAAAAACTTATAAATACTTCCCTCATACTCTTAGGCAGTTTATCACACATAAAATTCCTTCCACTAGATCCATCTTTCACATTCCTTCTACAACTTTCTTATCCATGCCGTTTTTGTTCTATACTTCTCTCTTTCCATTCTGGAACAAATCCAGTCATTCTATTTTAAGACAAAAATCATTCTCCCTCTTCTCTTATCATTTTGACCACACTAGATTTTCTCTCATTCAAAAAAAAATTTCTTTAGAAAGTTTTTACTTTTCTTAACCAAAAATATATCTTAGTACTTGTACCTTTCTTCATATCCTTTGCTTCTATTTACTATTGCTCCCGACCTTGTTTCTATTTTCTTCTAAACTCATATTTTGAAACGACTCTGAAATAACCTCTGAATTAGACAAAATTAGACAAAATTACTTTTACACGACAATATATTCTTCTTTTTACCTTTTTTTTTTCTAAAAACACATCTTACTTTTCCCATATTCTAACAGAGGATTACCCTCCCCCCCCCAATTTCTGGTAATTTAGTTACACAAATTAATTAGAATTTCCTCCCATGGTGACCTTAATTTCCAGAGAACACTAGGAAAAAAGCAGTTGTGAACTGTCTGTCACATGAGGAGCCTATAGATAGACAAATTCATGAATCACAATTGCAAGAAGCATGTGCTTTCTTATAGTACAACTTCTCAATGAGAGTGTGTGCATCACTTGCCCCAAATATCTTCAGTCCCTCTGTAATAAAAACTCTAAAAGAGGCAAACTTTTATTTCCAGCCTCAGTTTTTTTTCCCCTTACTCAGCTTGAGGACTAAATGATTGTTTGTATAGATTAGCATTGTCCTCAGCCTTTCATTTTTGATGATAAAAAATGTTAAAACCACCTTAAAACCAATGAAATATTTATTATAATTTAATTGTCCAATATCATAAAAAAACAGAAAAATTACCACACATATATACATACAGACATGCATAAATATATAGACAGAAACAGCCCTTATAGAATCAGCGCTGATATCTCAGGCTTAAATACTATGATTTGCCTGAACTAATAAAGGAGGGTGTAGGTAAAGGCTCAATTGAAATATAACAGCTGAAGGACCAGCAGATGGTGTAATGGTTACATTGCTGGACTCCCACATAGCCAACTGCTGTTTGAGTCCTGGAATCGGTGGGTTAAGCTTCACACCAGGTGCATGTATGTGCATACGCAAAATCCCGAGAGAAAAATGGAGGAGAATGGATTACAGAGTGGCCAGCAACACTGCGGGGTGATTTCTCACTTTCTGTCTCTCTGTCTCTCTCTAAAGAAAAAAAAAAAAAAACAGCAGCTGAAACATTGGAAGATATATAGCAATAACTCAACATTACTACAGATGTTAAAGGGTGGGGTACAGATGTTATAGGATGGGGGGGGTAATAGGGGGGGCAGGGGGGGGGGCCGGGGTAAAATTTAACAGATACAAAAATAAAAAAGTTAACTATTGTTGATAATATACATAGTAATATATATTACTTGACTAATATGCACTGTTTTCATGCTGGGTTAAATCATTTTGTACACTCTAAAGATGCACAGTGACTAAATGTAAATAATAGTAAACACACACACACACACACACGCACACAGCCCATAATGGCCAGGAAATAAAAAACGATGTAAATAAAGGTAAGTCTTGTTATGCAGATTGGATTTAACAACATATCCTACTTGACATTTTCCTTTCATTTTTGATATAAGATTCATCAACAAAAATTACTAACTTATGATTATATAATGGAACATTTTGAAAAATCAATGTTAGAGTCACCAATTCTAATGCTATTTTAATCCCTACAGGAAATATTCCCTCTTGCATTTTGTGCTCCGAATGCTTCACAACTGATGTTTTTAAACAACCCCTATAATCTGAAACTGGCTCATCCACTTTTTATCTGAAGAACTGTATGACACACTACTCAGTTATTCTGTAGAAAAACTTCAGAAATTATAAATTGAATGTAAAGGGTTCTCAGCAATTATTTTAGCTCTTTTAGCAAAAATAAAAATGTAATTGAGAGAAAAGTTAACAGACTAAGATAATCAAGATAAAAATGGAAAGAGAGGAAATCAGTTGGGGTTAATTCAGAGTATAATTCTCTTTTATAATGTCATTAGTCTCTTGCTTAAGCATTTCATTTGCTTTTTGCAAAGAATCTTTTAGAAAGTCATTTTTCATTTTATGCTTTTTGATTCATTAAGTCTTTTAGATGCCTCCAGGTACCAATTAAAAATACACATTGAAATATATTTGAAATATACATTTTTTTTGGTCCCTTTTTTTTTTTTTTTTTTTTTCGTAGTGTGTCTCACAAATATTTCTATCCAAACTAAACTTCCCACTGTGGTCATTGTTTTTTCTAAACTGTTTCTAGTTAGATTAATCTACACTGAATCCAATCCAGTTATCTATCAAATCCAATTAGACTCTGAACCTAGTTCAGATTTGTCAGATCCAATAAGAACAAGGCCTTCCTATAGGACCTAGTCATATTACCTGGATCCAACCCAATTATCTATCATTACTTCCAAAGGTTTCTCTCTCCAGAAACCAGAGAGATCAAAAATGCTACCCCAGGCCCTTACTGGATTCAATCCAGTTAAACATCAGATCCAATTTTCTCTGAATCCAGTTCAGACACCCAGGGCCTCTTAACTGAATCTAGTTCAGTTAGGTTGCTGAAAAAGGAAAACAAAAAATATACAGAGAGAAAAAAGAAAAAGAGGTTGTTCCAATAAACTCAGATTGCTCAGAACACAAAAGAGTGGCATTCAAAATCCTAGGGAGAAGCTTATCCAGGATCTACAGTTACTGTGAGAGACAAATTAATTTAAAGGGCCATGGTGAGTACCTCACTTGATATTCTTGGGGGTTACTAGGAGTTCTACTTCAGATCATGCTGGCTATGCCCTATGGAGGGAGTGGGGGAAATAATCCCAGGCCAGTTAAATATGGGAGAGTAAGCTTGAGCAACAGCCAGGATCCAGAACTGGGCAAGAGTTCAGAATGTGCCACTCACCACACCTGCAGGCTTAAATTTATAACTAGAGAAAAGAAAGTGACATACAATTTAAAGGAAGTGACATGAAAAAACAACCTATCTGATTAACCACTGTTGGTATTTGCCCGTCATGGTGATGTTTGAGCAGCTTTCAGTCCCTGATTGGCTGAAGAGTCAGTTGTAATTGAGGCTCAGTTGCTAGTTTACCAGTTATACTCTTTTCTTTTTTTCTTTTTTCTTTTTTTTTTCCTATAGGGTGTGTGTGCTTGCCGGAAAGACAGAGAGAGACAGAAAGCGAGAAATCACCCTCCCCCTCCCCCGGGAGGTGGGGAGATGGCCACTCTGCAATCCCTTCTCCTCCATTCTCCTCTCAGGATCTTGTGCACACACGCACACATGCCTGGTGCGAGTTTAAGCCACCATGTCCGGGACTCGAACCGTGGTTAACTACATGGGAGTCCAGCGACATAGCCATTACACTAACTTCTGGTCCCACCAGTTATACTCTTGAGTTATGTTACAGCTTGACTTCACATCAAGTTAGCTAGCACTTCAGTATATATGGAGACCCCTCTGGGCCAATTTTATTATTTAAGTACAGAGGTCTCCGTAGGCCAATTTAGTTTAATGTAATACTGCTAATATCATTTCTATTGAACAATGTACCATATGTCTTAGGCAATTCACTAAGTCATAAATAAATAGGAAAATGGACACATATGAAAATAAATAAAAGGTAAAATGTTTAGAAAGAAGTAAAACTGTCATTATTTATAGAAGATATGGTACTGTGAGTTGAAAACAAGTGAGTCTGCAAATACACTATTAAGATAAAAGTTCATGTTCTGAGATGTGCTGGATACAGGTCAATATAAAGTTATTTGTCTATACACAAATAAAAATAATAAAATTTTAAAGGGATCATGCAGACAGCATGGTGGTTGAGTCACTGGATCCCACATGACTGACTGCACAACTTGAGTACTGGACCCAGTGGCTTGAAAAACATTCTGGGTGCATGTGCATGTGTATTCCAAATCCTGAGAGGAAAATGGAGAGGGAAGAATTGCAGCATGGCCATTACCCATAGGGGGTGATTTTGCACTTTCTCTCTCTTGTTTCTCTGCAGCCAGCACATGTGCCCTGTCACAAAAATCTAATGAATGAATCAATATAGAAGAGTATCATTTTATATGTCCCCAAAATAGTAAATACTAAGAAATAAGCAAGAGAAATTTATAAAAAAGCAGACTTCACTGTGATTAAAAGAGACCTAAATAAATGATACACAATGATCATAGATTAAAGGACTTGATTTTATAAAGAGATCAACTAACCAAAATTGATTTATAGATGAAATGCAATCCCAGTCAAATTTTCAACTCTGTGTGTGTATGCATGTGTGTGTGTAATTTTATAAATTAACTCTAAAATTTATATAGAAATTCATAGGGCCAAAAAGAGTTAAGAGTTGTAACAATTCAAGAATTCGAGTTTTTTTTTTTTCTTTTTTTGGAGAGCGCGTGCACTCGCCAGATAGACCGAGAGAGACAGAGAGACAGAAAGTGAGAAATGGCCATGCTGCAATCCCTTCTCCTCCATTCTCCTCTTGGGATCCTGGACACACACGCACACGTGCCCGGTGTGAGTTTTAAGCCACTGAGTCCTGAACGCAAACTGCGGTCGACTACATGGGAGTCCGGCGACATAGCCATTACGCTAACTGCTGGTCCCAAGTTGTTTTTTTTTGTCTATAAATTCTGTCTACCCTCATTATTGGATGGAGCTCTCTGAACCTCTTCTGATTCTAAGTGTTATCCAACTCGTGAATCGTTTTTTGTTCAAATAAACTGTGCTAAATTTAGTTTGCCTAAAGCTTTTCTTTTAACATAGGCAATATTATCTATAGAATTTAGGAATTTCTGGTACATAGAAAAACTTTTTTAAAAGCAAAGAAAATTTTAAAAAAGAGAGAGTATTTGTCTCTAAGAGAAAGAAGTTTAGGATTAAAAAAAATACTCTATTTCCTGACCTGAGTTATAATTACATAATGTTTGCCTTACAATCATGTGTTAAACTACATTTTATGTAGTTTTCTCTATATATTGTGATTCATGATAAATATGCTAAAAAATAAATACAGAAAAAGTGTTCAGTGTGTTTTTGGTTTTGTTCTGGGTTTTTGTTTTTAGAGGTTTTTGCTATAGGGCACGTGCACTCACCAGAAAGGCAGAGAGAGACAAAGAGACAGAAAGCGAGAAATCACCCCCCATGGGGGGTGGTCATGCCACAATCCCTTCTCCTCCATTCTCCTCTCGGGATCTTGGGCACACACTCACATGTGCCCAGCGTGACTTAAAGCCACCACGTCCAGGACTCGAACTGTGGTCAACTACATGGGAGTCCAGCGACATAGCCATTACGCTAACTGCTGGTCCCAAGTGTTCAGTTTAGTGTAATACTCAGATTCATTCTACCCAATACTCTGGAAATGTAGATGTTGAATTTCCAATTCTTCTTAAAAATGGATACAAAGAAGTCCCAGAATATATTTTAAAAGATTAGTTGAAAATAGAATATGAGGTCATGGGTGCAACTATGAGGGAATTTCAAAAAGTTCGTGGAAAAATGTAATTCAAGTACATGTTTATCTTGATACAAAAAAAAATTAAAATCCATCCACAGGCTTTTCAGAATACACATTTTCAAACATCAACTTTTTGACAACCCCTCATATTTCCTCTCTTATAATATTTTAAAACATAATACAGAAATTATTTTGTCACTTTATCAGAATCACTAATGGTAGAAATTTGTATCAGCAGTGTAGTATAATAGTCTCATCTTTCATTAATGGAAGTCTTTAACAAAAAAACAAATATTTCCAGAACATAATAAATTATTATGTTATTAGAGAAGAATGAAGTTTACATTTAAACACAATGAACACAATGTCTCCATGATCCAGATACAGGGTTTAGAAGTTCTTATTATACAGAAGTTTTATGAAATGAACCATTAAACACAACTTAATATTAATTTTCTTTGATAGTGTAAACACTACTGGCTAAAAAAGTCACAAGGAGGTTAAAATAATCACATTACCAAGCACTGATAAGAGAGCACATTTAAAATCTACAATATTTGTTTTCATAATGAAAGCATTAGAGTTATCAATAATAATATGGAAGTCATTATTTCATATGTGTATCCAAGCTCAAAACACTGAGAAAGGAGTAGCATTAAATAATTTGTATAGTTTTAGCTTATTTTATCTCCCATGTTTCAGTTTATGTACTCAGATTACTCATATAGGCCTTGGATAATGGGCAGTAAGTCTTTGTCTAGTCATTTTTTTTTTAAAGACGCTTCGTGATTAGAAAGCAGCAATGAAGAGAAATTTAGCATCACTTCCAGGACAGATCTATTCAGATTACGGTTATAGGATACTTTTGCAAAGCTTACATGGCAGAATTCACGCTATCTGAAACAGTGCAAAGAACTTTCATTTCCACCAATATCAACTGAGTGTCTAATTCACTTTTAAAATAGATAAAAGAATCAAATACAGAATCCTGATTGAAGTATGTTCTGTGTCCAAGACACTGAGAACTTAGCCGAAGTTTCTTATGCTCACGATAGCAATGTTACTGTAACTATCAGCTTAGATTTCTTCTACCCTATTGAACCTGAATATGATCAAATAAAGACAGGATAAATGTTAATGTTAGTTTTACCTCTAAATCTACCTAAAATGTGGCATGAATATTATTGGTAACATGTTAAAAGGGGACCAATCTTTTCAAGAAAGTCAAATCTGATTGCAAAAAGGTAAAGATTCCTGTTTTAACTTTGCTCCTAGATTAGTAGCTGCTATCTTCTCTTCCAAAAAGAAATCAGCAGATAAGGTTACTGAGCTGGGACAGAAAAAGATACTATTTAAGAGTTAATAACAATTCAATTCTTTCTTTTCTTTCTTTTTTTTTTGAGAGAGATTTTTTGCTGGAGAGACAGAGAGACAGAAAGCAAGAAATAACTCCCCAAGGGAAATGGCCACATCGCAATCGTTTCTCCTCTATTCTCCTCTCAGGATTTTGGGAATGCATGCACACATGCCTGGTGTGAGTTTCAAGGTGCCAGGTCCGGGACTTGAAACACACTCAACTGTGTGGGAGTCCAGTGACATAACCATGCCCATGCCATCTACTGGTCCCAACCATTCAATTCTTATATGATATTTAGGTAGGTAGTTTATCTTCCCAGTTATCATTTGAGTTGGTAATCAATAAAAAATAATAACCCCAATTATGTAGCATCAATTATATGCCAGATTATCTTGAGTTCTTTATATAAGATATTGAAAATTGTAGTCCCAACTCATATCCACTCGCTTATCTGACAACTTCCCTCCTTAAACATCTGTTGCTGGCTGCTTCTCTGCCTGAGGGTTTTCTCCTGCAGGCCAGGAGCTTGCTCAGAATTAAGGAAGCACAAGACCGAAGGCTAAGGATTTAATTCTCACAGAGTAATCATCAATAGTAAGGATGGGAATATGTAACTAAATGCCCCAGATTTTCTTTCCTTTGGCATGACATTTCAAAGGCATACTCTGCATATTTCAGAGGAAGACTAGCAGGAACAAGCCTTAGTTGCCCACAATGTGCAACCTGCACATCAACATACCCTGAATTGATTTTTATTCCTTCTCTCATTTTCTCCATTCTTTTGTGGTTACTGGAATTATTTTCTAAATAAATACCTGTACCCCACACTTTATCTCAGTTCCCCAAAAAGGAGAACTCAAAATCAGAAATAAACCTGACAATACTCTGATGAAAAAATGGAAATGGGCAAGCCCAAATAATTTGTCTACAGTTGCAAAGCCAGAAAATGACACAACCTAGTATTTGAATCTAGGTCATTCTTATTCCATGAACTATACACATTACATTATAGGCCATGTGTAGGATATGATTGAAAATAATTTCACCACAATGCTCTCTTGTCTATTCATATATGCTCCTTTATAAATTTTTACTTGCTTACATATATGAAATCAAAACAAAGAATGGAAAGTAAATATGTAGTGCATTAGGAAACATTACTGGGACAGCAGTTAGCATGATAGTCAAGGCACTGGTCACCCACATGGCCAAACATGGTTTGAGTCCCAGACCTGGTAGCTTACTTTCTCACTTTCTCTCTCTCTCTCCCCCTCTCTTTGGCCTTCTCTCTGTCTCCTTCTGGTGAGCACATGTGCCCTATAGCAAATTAAAGCAATAATAATAATAATAATTAATAAAATTAAATGAATTATTCTTTTAAAAAGAAAATATTATTAATATGTCACAGTCATTATAGTGCAGGGTTAGGATACTACTATAAAAGCAAAATTCAGGGACCAGCAGTTAGCATAATGGCTATGTCGCTGGACTCCCATGTAGTCGACCGCAGTTCGCGTCCCAGACACTGAGAACTTAGCCGAAGTTTCTTATGCTCACGATAGCAATGTTACTGTAACTATCAGCTTAGATTTCTTCTACCCTATTGAACCTGAATATGATCAAATAAAGACAGGATAAATGTTAATGTTAGTTTTACCTCTAAATCTACCTAAAATGTGGCATGAATATTATTGGTAACATGTTAAAAGGGGACCAATCTTTTCAAGAAAGTCAAATCTGATTGCAAAAAGGTAAAGATTCCTGTTTTAACTTTGCTCCTAGATTAGTAGCTGCTATCTTCTCTTCCAAAAAGAAATCAGTAGATAAGGTTACTGAGCTGGGACAGAAAAAGATACTATTTAAGAGTCCATAACAATTCAATTCTTTCTTTTCTTTCTTTTTTTTTTGAGAGAGATTTTTTGCTGGAGAGACAGAGAGACAGAAAGCAAGAAATAACTCCCCAAGGGAAATGGCCACATCGCAATCGTTTCTCCTCTATTCTCCTCTCAGGATTTTGGGAATGCATGCACACATGCCTGGTGTGAGTTTCAAGGTGCCAGGTCCGGGACTTGAAACACACTCAACTGTGTGGGAGTCCAGTGACATAACCATGCCCATGCCATCTACTGGTCCCAACCATTCAATTCTTATATGATATTTAGGTAGGTAGTTTATCTTCCCAGTTATCATTTGAGTTGGTAATCAATAAAAAATAATAACCCCAATTATGTAGCATCAATTATATGCCAGATTATCTTGAGTTCTTTATATAAGATATTGAAAATTGTAGTCCCAACTCATATCCACTCGCTTATCTGACAACTTCCCTCCTTAAACATCTGTTGCTGGCTGCTTCTCTGCCTGAGGGTTTTCTCCTGCAGGCCAGGAGCTTGCTCAGAATTAAGGAAGCACAAGACCGAAGGCTAAGGATTTAATTCTCACAGAGTAATCATCAATAGTAAGGATGGGAATATGTAACTAAATGCCCCAGATTTTCTTTCCTTTGGCATGACATTTCAAAGGCATACTCTGCATATTTCAGAGGAAGACTAGCAGGAACAAGCCTTAGTTGCCCACAATGTGCAACCTGCACATCAACATACCCTGAATTGATTTTTATTCCTTCTCTCATTTTCTCCATTCTTTTGTGGTTACTGGAATTATTTTCTAAATAAATACCTGTACCCCACACTTTATCTCAGTTCCCCAAAAAGGAGAACTCAAAATCAGAAATAAACCTGACAATACTCTGATGAAAAAATGGAAATGGGCAAGCCCAAATAATTTGTCTACAGTTGCAAAGCCAGAAAATGACACAACCTAGTATTTGAATCTAGGTCATTCTTATTCCATGAACTATACACATTACATTATAGGCCATGTGTAGGATATGATTGAAAATAATTTCACCACAATGCTCTCTTGTCTATTCATATATGCTCCTTTATAAATTTTTACTTGCTTACATATATGAAATCAAAACAAAGAATGGAAAGTAAATATGTAGTGCATTAGGAAACATTACTGGGACAGCAGTTAGCATGATAGTCAAGGCACTGGTCACCCACATGGCCAAACATGGTTTGAGTCCCAGACCTGGTAGCTTACTTTCTCACTTTCTCTCTCTCTCTCCCCCTCTCTTTGGCCTTCTCTCTCTGTCCCTCTCTGGTGAGCACATGCACCCTAAAGCAAAAAATAATAATAATTAATAAAATTAAATGAATTATTCTTTTAAAAAGAAAATATTATTAATATGTCACAGTCATTATAGTGCTGGATTAGGATACTACTATAAAAGCAAAATTCAGGGACCAGCAGTTAGCATAATGGCTATGTCGCTGGACTCCCATGTAGTCGACCGCAGTTCGCGTCCCGGACCCAGAGATTTAAAACTCACGCTGGGTGCATGTGCGTGCCCAAGATCCCGAGAGGAGAATGGAGGAGAAGGGATTGCGGCATGGCCATTCCCCCTGGGGGGTGATTTCTCACTTTCTGTCTCTGTCTCTCTCTATCTGTCTGGCAAGCGCACACGCCCTATGGCAAAAACAAAACCTCTCCAAAAAAATAAAAAAGAAATTCAGAAGTATTTATTGCTTATAAATCTATGCTTTTTTCTTTTTTCTTTTGTTTTGTTTTTTGCCATAGGACATGCCAGAGAGAGATAGAGGCAGAGAGAAATCATCCCTTGGAGGGATGGCCACATCACAGTCCCTTCTCTCTATCCTCTCCTAGAGATTTTGAGCACCCATGCACGTGTGCCCAGTGTGATTCTCAAGCCCCTGAGTCCGGGACTCAAACCATGGATGGTCACGTGGGCATCCTAACCAACACATCACCGGCTGGTTCCAATAAATCTATACTTTCATGCTATATGCAGCTAATATAGCTATATGTTACTATTTTCTATAGCAAAATGAATGAATATATTCACCAAAAGCCTATGTGATTACTTCACCATGTAATTTTTATGCAAAAACCTTAAAATGCCAATCATAGAAACTAGAATATAAATTAATTTCAGAAGTATTGAGGAGCCAGGTGATGGTGCAGCAGTAATGCAACTAGACCCACATAAAAAAGGTCCAGGATTCTTATTCCCAGACCTCCCTGATCATTCTGGGCACTTATTCACATGCCCATGGTCCAGTCCAGGCCACCTAAGACTGGGAGTGGATTGTGACATAGAGCCACTTTTGTGAGTGCCTCTCTCTGTGTGTCATGGAAAAGAGTTTTTTTTTTTTTTTTTTTTTTTTTTTTTTTTTTTTAAATAAGCAGGAAGTATTGAGCTGGCCCATAATGCAATGATTAAATGCCATGCATTGGGATCTGGATCCCACGTGGTCAGCCAAGGTTTGAATCTTGAAATAACACAATGGGCAATGTGCATGGCAAGAATTCTAATGAGATGGAGAAATGTAGGAAAAAGTATTGTGGCATGACCAGCTCTCCAATGGAGGTGTTTTCTGCCTCTCTCTCTCTGGTGAATGAACACATCATTTGGCAATTAAAAAAAAGTGTTTAATTCATAATTTGTATTCATATTTTGTATTGTACCAAACTCTTAAAAATTAAACTTGAGGGTTATTTTTAGAATGCTGCTAGTAATGTCCTCTAAAAATACATTTTGAAAAGGCAAGACTTCCAGATTATGGTCCAAAAGGTAAGGACCTTAGAAATCACTCCATCCTTACTACAAGAGCTAAAAAACTGAAAAATCAACTTTTTTTTTTTTTTGTCCATCAGAGAAGTGAGGTAAGAGGGCAAAACCTTCCCCCCAAAATGGAGATTCAGACAAGAAGATACAGAGAATTAGGCATAGGTATGTGGAGAAGTGGGGCCTAACGAAGGACATTTGGAGAAGGGATACGGAGGTAGAACATTGACGGGATGGGGAGGTGTGGTGTTACCGGTTGAAGATATTTTGATCAACAGGACTGGGGAGAAATGTATGTTCAAATATTGAAATGCTCACAGTGTAAGCTAAACAATGCAATTGAATGTATATACAAAAAGAAATAAATAAAAAATAAATAAATTTTTAAAAAAAGATTAGGCATAGGGACAGCCAGTGATGTGATGATGGTGACTGGATCCCTTATGGCTTGAGTTCCTGGACCTGATGACTTGAGACACATACTGCACATGCATACGTGTGTGCCTGAAAGCCCAAAAGGATGGAAAAATTGGGGAGAAGATCATGGTATGACCATCCCCCATTGGAGGTACTTTCTTTCTCTCTCTATCTCTGTCCAGGGAGTGCATACGCCCTCTGGCAAGTGTGTTTGTTTGTTTAAAAAAAGAAGATACAGAGAATCACAACTTAACTTGAGCAGAAATCTATGAGCTAAAACCTCTGTGAGAGTCCAACTTAGATAGGAAAGTGTAAATTATAATTGACGAATTGTTGAAGGCTCAATGTGGATAAACCTGAGAGAGAAAAATTTTATGGAGACCCCTTCATATAGAAGTCCTCACACTTGTAAGTTTTACCTACAGAACCTCCAGCAGGTCCTCATAATGAATATTAGAGAAAAGTCTCCTTGTGCTTTTGGTATGGGGAGAAGAAAATGTACCATTTTTAATAATGCCAGAGCCTTCTTTTCTTTATAAGCCCTGCCCCAAAGAGAAACTATTTTACCAGAGGCTAACCTACTGGAGATATATCAGATCCTAAATTACCCAGGAAGGGAAGCACCCAAGTCATCCAACTCTAGCCTGTTATTTGTAGAATGGGAAATAGACATCCCCCCAGCCACCCTGGTTCAGCTATGGGGGGGGGGGGACCGAGAAGCACTTGTGAAGTTCACAATTCAGGAACACAGACTCATTGAAAGACTGACACCTAATCATAGGACTGTAGAATGCTTTCTCTGTCCCTGTACCTTATTACTGTATTACTAAAGGCCTATATGCCCCATACCCAGTATATCATGCCTGTCTTTCAACACAAACTTCAA
>NW_006159434.1:2794259-2794568 GCF_000334495.1 Tupaia belangeri chinensis
TACATGTTATAATACATATACATGTATCTCCTTACAGACATTTATGTATAAGTAAAGTGAATGACAGTAGTGACAGAAAAGACAGGAGTAAGATTTTAGATGTTAGTAATATTTTGTGTTTTTTTTTTATACATATACATGTATCTCCTTACAGACATTTATGTATAAGTAAAGTGAATGACAGTAGTGACAGAAAAGACAGGAGTAAGATTTTAGATGTTAGTAATATTTTGTGTTTTTTTTTTACTTCTTTTTTTTTGAGAGTTTTTTTTGCTATAGGGTGCATGTGCTCACCAGACAGAGAGAGAG
>NW_006159434.1:2794593-2795575 GCF_000334495.1 Tupaia belangeri chinensis
CCCCAGGGGGGATAGCCACGCCACAATCCCTTCTCCTCCATTCTCCTCTCGGGATCTTGGGCACGCATGCACACGCGCCCAGCGTGAGTTTTAAGCCACCGGATCCAGAACGCGAACCGCGGTTGACTACACGGGAGTCCAGCGACATAGCCATTACGCTAACTGCTGGTCCCAGTAATATTTTGTTATTATAAGATATTTGTACTACTTGTTAAACATTATTGTCTTATTTGAATGTGGACTAGAATTTATTGTAAATTATATCACAAATGTAGGACAACCAATAAAAAAGTTTAAAAAGTTATAGCTGATATGGTAAGAGAGAAGATAAAATTTAATTATATAAAATTGTCAGGAAAAACTACAAAAGGCAGAAAAAGTGTGACAGATAAAAACAAGAACAACAACAACAAAAAAAAGGCCACAAACAAAAAGTAGTAATAAATTTAATATATATTAATCCAGCTATACCAATAGTCACCTAAAATGTCAGTGGCTTAAATACATTAATTAAAAGATGAGGCCAATAATAACGGTTCAAACACAAAACAAGATCCAACTATATGTTGCCTACAAGAAATCTACTTTAAATATTGGTTGTTGTAAAAGTCATGATGCATTTTTGCATAGAAAAAGTATGTCACGACTCTTTCAACAACCCAATATAAAGACACATCTGCATTAAAAGAAAATAGATAAGGATCGGCAGATGGTATGTGGTTACATAGCTAGACTCACATGGTTCGAGTCCTGACCTAGCTGCTTAAAACTCATGCCAGGCATGTGTGCATGTGTGCCAAAAATCCCATGTGGAGAATGGAGAAGAAGAGATTGCAGTGTGATTGTCCCCCCCTAGGGGATGATTTCTTGTTCTCTCTCTCTCTCTCCTCTCTCTCTTTCTCTCTCTCTCCTCTCTCTCTCTCTCTCTCTCTCTCTAGCAAGCACATGTGCCCTAAAGCAAAAATCTCTCTCTCAAAAAAAA
>NW_006159434.1:2795616-2812825 GCF_000334495.1 Tupaia belangeri chinensis
AAAAAAAAAAGTAAGGGGAAAGGGAAAGATATACCATGCTAACACTTATAAGAAGGTGGGAGTAACTACATTAACTTCAGGCAAAATATTCTTTAGAGGAAAAAAAAGTTATCAGAATAAAAATGTGTAATACATACAAATAAAAGAGCCAATTTACACCAAGAACACCTGTTATTAAGGTGCATGTATCTAACAACAGAACATCAAAATACATGAAGGGAAAAAATTTATAGAACTTCAGTGACATGACATAGATGAATCCTCTTCCATAGGGAATTTAGCATTTCTTTATCAGGAATAAACAGAACCAGGTCCAGCAATAGTGGCAACAGGCAACAGGGTGCTGTTGCATGATAGTGGAGACATGTGGGAAAACCCAGGGTTTGGATCCTGGGTTCTGAAAGGGTCAACATGTACATGCATATGCCCATGATCCTGGCTGCCTGGAAGGCTGCAGGTGAGGGAATTGCAGTGTGGTGATAATTTGCCAAAGATACAAGTCTTTTTCCTTTTCTCTAATTAATTAATTAATTAATTAATTAATTAAAACAAAGAACACACAAAGAAACCTACAGCTAACAGCATACCTAGTGCTGAGGAACTCAAACTTCCCAGTGAGATTAGAAACAAGAGTAGATGATTCTCTCTACCAACCACCACCTTTCAATATCATAATGGAATTACTAGGCAATGCAAAAACAAACAAAACAAAAACAAACAAATAGAAAAGGAAATTGAAAATATACACATTAGAAAACAAGAGACAGAACTTTCATAGTTTTCAAATGACACAATCATCTATGAAGAAAATCTGAAGGAATCTACCAAAAATTTCTGGACGTAATAAGTAATTATAACAAGGTTATAAGATACAAGGTTAATATTTGACAAAATTCACTCACTTTCCTATGCACTAGCAATTAACCAGTAGAATTTGAAATAAAAAAGACACTACCATTTACATTAACATCCACAAATATTAAATACTTAGGTATAAAATTAACAAAATAGGAATAAAGTTATAAGGAAAACTATAAAACTCTGAAAAAGATATCAAACAACAATATTAATGGAAGAAATTTTATGTGAATGAATAGAAAGATTCAGTATGACCAAGATGTCAGTTCTTCTTAAAGCTACCTATAAATTCAACACAATCCTAATCAAAATCCTAGCAAGTTACTTTGTGAATATTAACAAACCGATTGTTAAATATATAAGGAGAAGCTTAAGATTCAGAATAGCCAACACAATATTGAAGAAGAATCATCAGAGATTTGATACTATGAGACATTAAGCCTTACTGGAAGGCTAAAGTGATCAAGACAATCTGGTACTGGGAAAAGAACAAATAGATCAATAGAACAGAATGGAAGGCCCACAGATAGACCCAAATACATATAGTCGACTGATATTTGGGAAGTGCTGGGGTTCAGATCTCAGGTCAACTTAAACATTCATGGTGCTACCATGACTCTGACTAACTAGAGGCCTGGGGAAAGGATCACAATGAGGTGGGACCCCTTTAGTAGTACCTGTCTCCTCTCTCTTCCACTCTCTACCTCTCTCTGAATAAATAAACTTTGGAGAAAAAAAGGGAAAATTAATAAAGAAATTTTGTCTAAAATATAGAAATAACTTTAAAAACTAAATAATAAGGACATTGTCAGCGTGACTAAAAAACAGCAAAAGTTATGAGAACCCGAAAGACACTTCACCTGAGAAAATATACAGATGGCAAGGAAGCATACTAAATGATGTTCAACGTCGTATGTCATTAGGGAACTACAAACTAAAATAACAATGAGATACCACTACACACCTATTAGAGTGTCCAAAATACAGAACTCTAACATCAAATGTTGACAAGGATGTGGAGCAATAGGAACTCTCATTCATTGTTGGTGGGAATGCAAAATGAAACAGTATTTTGAAGACTGATCAGCAGTTTCTCACAAAACAAACCATTCTTTCTATATAATCCAATATTCATATTTCTTGGTATTTACCCAAAGTAAATTTAATAATTCATGAACACATAAAACCTGTTTATAAGAGCTTTATTCATAATTGCTAAAACTTTGAAGTATCCAAAATGTCCTTCAGTAGATAAATGGATAAATAAACTGTAGTAGGGGCAGATGGTGACACATCAGTAAAATGGGATGCTCTGTGAGGCAGGTCCCTATTGGAAGATTCCAGATGTGCATCCTACTGACCTCCCTGAGGACACTGAGCATGTTCAGCTCATGATCTGGGGTTGGCTAAAGCTGGGGGTGGATTGTGGCGTCAAAGCCCTGCTGGAGTTACTGTCTCTCTCTCCTCCTCCCTCTCTCATTTATTAAATAAATAGATTTACAAACAACAGCAGGAAAAAAACTGTGGTGTCTTCAGACAATGGAATATCATTCATTGATAAGAAGTCATGAGCAGTCAAGCCATGAAAAGGCATGCAGGAAACTTAAATCTATATTATCAAGTGAAAAAAAAAAACTCTTAAGAGGCTACATACTAGGGACCAGCAGTTAGTGTAATGGCTATGTTGCTGGACTCCCATGTAGTAGACCACCGTTCGAGTCCTGGACCTGGTGGCTTAAACTCGCACCGGGCACGTGTGCGTGTGTGCCCAAGATCCCGAGAGGTGAATGGAGGAGAAGGGATTGTGGCATGGCTATCCCCCTTGGGGGATGATTTCTCACTTTCTGTCTCTCTGCCTCTCTGTCTCTCTGTCTGTCTGGCGAGTGCACATGCCCTATAATGAAAACCTCTCCAAAAAAAATAAAAAATAAAAATAAAGAGGCTACATACTGTATAATTCCAATTACATGACATTCGTAAAAAAGTAAACCTATGGGGACAGTAAAAGTTTAGTCATAGCCAGAAATAAAGGAATAGAGGATGAATAGTCAGAATACAGAGGATTTTTAGGGCAGCAAAAGTATTCTGTATGAAACTACAATGATGGGTAATTGTTACTATACATTTGATATATACAACACCAAGACTGAACTGTAAAGTAAATTTCATATTTGGGTGATAATTATATGTCCATGTAGGTTCACCAGTTGCAACAAATCTACCACTCTGGTGGGGGATGTTGATAGTTGAGATTGTGTATGCTTTGGGACAGAGGATGTAAGGGAACTCTGTACTTTCTGCTCAATTTACCACACTTCTTTTTCAATTTATCAACTCCCTGGCTGTATACATTTAAACACATTATTTATCCTTTTGGTGCCTCATTTCCTTTCATATATAAAATAAGGATAATCATAGTACCTTACTTCATAGACTTACTGGGAGAATTAAATGAATTAAACCATTTTATTTGGTTTTGTTTGTAATTATTTTATGGTATTTTAATTTCTTTTAATTCAATCACTATACATTCATTTTAAATGTTCAGAACAGAGCCTGATCAAAGCATTCAAACCCTTTATATACATATTCAAACATTTTATTGCATTTTTATAAAATAATGTTAGCATATTTGAGAAAATTTTACAAAAATTAGGAAAAATTTTTCTAGAAAGTATGTCAGTGTGCATAATAATCTTTGTGAATTGGTTATAAATTTACAACATATCTCTTACCTCACCTTTTATCATAACATCTGTTTTACTAATTTTCTACATGTTGTACTCCACTATATCAAAATTCATTGGGAACCAGCAGTTAGCATAATGGCTATGTTGCTGGACTCCCATGTAGTCGATTGCAGTTCTTGTCCCAGACCCAGTGGCTTAAAACTCACGCCGGGTGCGTGTGTGTGCATGCCCAAGATCCCAAGGGGAGAATGAAGGAGAAGGGATTGCGGCGTGGCCATCCTCCCTGGGGGGTTATTTCTCTCTTTCTATCTCTCTGTCTCTCTCTTTCTGGTGAGCGCACGCGTCCTATAGCAAAATCCTCTCCAAAAAAAAAAAAATTCATTTCCTAGGACTGGTCCTGTGGCATAGTGGTAACGTACAGTTCAAGAGAAGCTGGAATCCACATGGTGAATATTATTCAAATCCTGTTTGATCAGCTTGATGCACACTGGACATATGTCCGATGGCCCAAGATTTGACACCCTGTGGAGGCTATTCATTTCTCTCTCTCTTTCGTTTATGTACATATGCTTTATCATTAATAAAGAAAAAATTCCCTGCCTATAGAAATTAAAAATCTTATTCTGTTATTTAAATATGGTATATATTTGTAACCATTCTGGATATTTTTTGTTATGTATTATAACTCTTTTTCTTGTAGGATCCTATAAGGAAGAAAGAAAGTTTATCTATTAAGTATTTTTTGGAGAAGTTCAAGACTACAACATATACAGAAGTTCACATAAAAGGTTTAAGGTTGGGGACCTTAGATAGAGTAATGTTTATGTTGCTGGATTCCCATGTAGTAGACCTCAGTTTGAGTCCTGAACCTGGAGGCTTAAAATTCATGCTGGGCACGTGTGTGTGCCCAAGATCCCAAGAAGAGAATGGAGAAGGGATTGCAACATGGCCATTCCCCAAGGGGTTATTTTTCACTTTCTGTCCCTCTGTCTGTCTCCTATAGCAAACATTTCTCAAAAGTTTGAGGTTGTTTAGGTCAGGACTGGGAAATCACAATTAACTTTAAAATTGCATTTTGTGCATGTACGTGTTAACTAAGGAAGAAAAGTGACAAAATTCTGGGGAAAATGAATAGGCATAATATTGTACAGAATAGGCATAATATTGTCCAGGCATTCATCAAATATTGGAATGACTATTTCATGCACAGTGTCTACTGAATAAAGAATAAATACATGGATGAATAAATAAATGAATGAGAATGTTTATCTATTACCTATTCCGGAAAAGGAATAAAACACACAAAGCAAGCTCAGGAATTGTAAGAAATCAAACAAATAATATTTGCTCAATAGATTTAATTTTGGAAATACTTCCAAAATTGCCATTTCAATATGTGACAAAGAAGAAAAGAAACATCAAAAACAGGTCATCTTGGTGTTCTACTGCATTGTTGTTGGAGTGAAATTTGATTGAGATTTGGAAAACATACAACTTTTCAAGTTTGAGTAAACAAACTCCTTCTTCTACTTGGGTGACTAATTTCAGGATATCTATTTGGTCCCCCTGTTTTTACTTCTCCCTTTTCATTCCTTAACTTCAATTTGGGAACTGTTTGAGCATGCACAAGGTGCTTGGCATGGCACTCAGCTAGAAGTGGTTATTTTCACAGATCACAGATACGGCACTCTGAATGCCCAGGAGGTTGACTGTACTAGGAAAGAGCCTCTTGTCCAGATGTCAGCTCATGTGAAAATGGTTCATATAATACGTGTGGTTATTTGGGACTCTTAGGTCTTGCTCTTTTGAATTATAAGTAAGTTGTATTCTAATTAGCTGCTGAAGGATTCTCTATATGAGAAACTTTTCTTAATTTACTTGAAATATAAATTCCTTATACTTTAAAATTCTGTGTGCAAAATTACACAGGAACTTAGAAATATGAAGAACAAAAAAATTGTTCATCACTAACCCAGATTTGATGAAGAAGAAACAGTTATCAAGGGACAAAGGGACAAACAGGATTATGAACAATTCATGTTCCCTGAACTGATTGTTGATGCAGAATTTTGAGGTAAACAAAGTGAACATAGAAAATAACTATAAGACATTTATTCTTGCAAGATACTTGCAGTGTTGTTGGGAGCTAAATGAACAAAGTCAGTGAAGGTGCTAAATTGCATATATTTGCATCTCTAAGAGTTCAGTGTAGGCCAGATGTGTTCTGAAGGATCATGGTAGGGACAGTCCAATATTGACCTCAAGCTTAGTTTGAAAACTACATAGCTTTCTGGCAGGTCCACATTAAAACCATTTTTGTTTGATTCTCACTTGCTGGTCCATAATTTGAAAACAACATGAAGAAAATGAATTAGTTTTCATTTTCCCACCAATAAAAACACAAAAGACTGTTAAAAACTTATTTAAATTATGATGGGTTCCTAGCCAAACTGTCCTATAGAAATAGACCAAACTGTACATCATTATTACTAAACTGCCAATAGTTTTGATGGTAATAAAAATAGCCAAGTCACTCCCAACCTAATTATGTCCCTGGGTCTTCTACCACACATTCAAAATAAATTTAAACATCTAATTTGCTATTTGTTTCATTAATTCCTGTGCAACAAAACCATAAACTGTTTCCCTTCTTATAATAAAGCTTTACTTTTGGGGTCGGCACGTGGTGAAGTTGTTAAAGGTGCTGGACTCCCACATGGCTGATTGTGGTTTGAGGCCCGGACCTGGTGGCTTGCTTTCTCACTTTCCCTTCCTCTCTTTCTCTGTTTCTCTCTGATCAAAATGGAAAATAATAAAAAATAAATAACATTAAATAAAATATTTTTTAAATATAGTTTTACTTCAAAACAACTGATAATGATATTTACTAGAAACAAAATTTATGTCACATAAAGCAAAAGAGTCTCTATTGGGAAAGTTTAAAAAATATTTTACTATATCTTTTTTGGGGGATAATTTTATTTATTTCTTCAATGAGTGAGAGAGAAAAAGAATATCTCTAATAGGGTCCTAATGCCATGGAACACCTCCAGCCATCAACCAGTCTTGGATCATGGGTACTCATGTGTGCTTGGCATACTCATGAAGGTCTCTAGACTTGAACAGGAAATCTTTCCATGTGGAATTGCCTCCCAGAGCATCACATTTTACTGCTTCCACTTTCTAGGCCCTTGCTGTATCTTTCCAGTTTTATGTCTGAACATTTGCCTTTAGCAACAATTTATGTTTAAGTAATGATAAAATTCAGTTTTTTTCTGTCTTAAGAGAAACTAAGTTGTGCACATGACCATGTGTATATATGTGTGTTTACATCATAGTAATTATCTGTATACAAGGGCTGTCACTTGCAACTGCAAAGCTTATATACCTTAATAAAAGGAGGAAAAATGTTTATCCATGAGAAATCGATTGAATAAGGATTCATATGAAGAATACCAAAAAATAAGGGTGGGCCAGCCCATGGCCGGGTGGTTAAGGCAGCTGGAATCGCATGTTCTGGACCTGACAGAATGTGCACGTGTGTTCCTTAAACACTTTAAGAGAGAAATGGAGAAGGGATTATAGTGTGACTATTCTTAGGGGTCGGGGGTGGTGGTGGTGGGAGTGTCTGCTTTCTCTGTCTCTCTCTCTCCCCCTCACACACACCTACACACACACACACACACACACACACACACACACAAATGCACATGCTCTAAGGCGAATTGAAAAAGTCCTGAAAGGAGGGAAAGATAAAGGAATTGGGATCGCAGTGTGATCATTCCCCATGGGATATACTTTCTCACCCCTCAAAACCCATCTCTCTCCAGGGAACACATGCAACATGCATCTTCTCAGGTCATTCTTTTGTTTGGGCTCTCCTGTCTTCTTTCTAAACAGAACAGAACAAAGCAATGGCAAAACAAAAATTCCTCTGTATTCACAGGAAAATAGAGGGTGAATTGAGACAACCCAAATGTTAGCTACACACTGATAAATACTGCACCTTAAAAATTCTAGCAATTAATAATTTATTCAGGGCAAGCCCTGTGGCCTAGTGGTTAAAGGAGTCAGATCCCAAATGGCTGGCCCAGCTCAAATCTGGCGCGCACAGTCGAGAAAAATAGAGTGTGTGTGTGTGTGTGTGTGTGTGTGTGTGTGTGTGTCTGCACATGTGTCCCAACATGATGGAAAATTGGGAGAAAAAGGATTATAGACTGGCAATGCCCCATTAAGGGTTAATGGGGTTAAGTGGTCCCCCTTCCACTCTGGCAAGTGCATGTGCTCTTTAGCGATTAAAAAATAATAATATAATCAAACAAATGCACTACCAAACCTAAACTTTCCTGTAAATATTACCTATTTCTTTAGTATTTCTTTCTTTCTTTTTTTATTTCATTTCCTTTTATACATTCAATCACGTTGTTTAGCTTGCAAAGTGAATATTTCAACATGTGAACATTTCTCCCTAGTCCAGTTGATAAAACTATAAAATGACCTGCAATGGATAATACCACATTTCTTTGTCCCATTAATGCTTTGCCTCTCTATTTTTCTCCTAAATGTCCTTCCTCAGACTCTGTATTTCTAAAAAGGAGTGTTTTGCATTTAAGTTTCAAACTTAGTAGGTATATATTTTAACTATTATTTCTAAAATTTTAATGACACAATTTTAACAGACCAATGGCTACACTGAACCACATGGGGAGAAATCTAAAAGGTATTAAACACCCTTAGCATCTCTCAAAACCATTTGTATTCCCCTCTTCATTTTTTTCCATTTTTGTCATTATTGTTGTTTGTTTGATTTTTAAAATAGATTTTTGCTGTAAGGCGCGTGCGCTCATTAGAGGAACAGAGACAGAGAGAGAGAAAATAAGAAATCACCCCTCAGGGAGAGGACCACGCCATGATTGCTTCTCCTCCATTCTCCTCTTGGGATTTTGGGCATGCACGTACATGCACCCAGCATGAGTTTCAAGCCACAGGGTCCAGAACTCTGACCACAGTTGACCATGTAGGAATCCAGCGCTTTAACCATTATGCCATCTGCTGGCCCCATTTTGTCCATTTCGTTTAAGGTTTTTTTTAAAGGTCTAAGTCTCTTTGGATCTCAGCTGACAGTACTTAAACTTTCATATTTAATATATTTTAAATATACATAAGATACAGAAAATAATCTTTAAAATCACTGACCTACCAGTCAGCTTTATCAAATATGAATATCTTGCTATTTTTATATGTATTCTAAGGAAATATGGATTATAAATACATTGAACAATATTTT
Source organism: Tupaia belangeri chinensis (assembly GCF_000334495.1). NCBI lineage: Eukaryota > Metazoa > Chordata > Mammalia > Scandentia > Tupaiidae > Tupaia > Tupaia belangeri. The sequence goes on from NW_006159434.1 coordinate 2,804,452, forward strand.
GCAATGTTCCTTGGGTAATTCTTATCTCCCTCACTGATAGTAACTACTATCTTTAATTTAATGTTTATCATTCCCATATGTTCTTATGCTATTAATATTTATGTTGTAATACTTATGCAAACCGTAGTTTGTTGCTTTGTTTTTAACTTCATAATACATAGTATGGCACTCAATATATCATTTCTTTCTGCTGAAACTTGTGTTTTTAAGAATTATCCATATTATTTTATCATCTTATCTTAACTGCATGTATAGTTTTCCACAGTATAAATATAGCAGTATATTTTCCTGATGATAGGGATTGTTTATTTCTAATGATTCACTATTTCAAATACTTCAAGCAGTGCAATAAAGGATATAAGTAGAAGCATAATTGCTAGGTTGAAAGGTGAAGGCATTTTCAACTTTACAAAACATAGCAAATATAGTCTTTTAAATAGTGGTATCAACATATCCACCCAGTAGTCATGCAAAAAATTTCAATAATTTCAAGCCCTTGCTTTATTTGCTTTTGTCAGATTTTTCCCCAACATGCTTGGCTTGAAATGCTACCTTACTATAGTTTAAATGTCTTTCCTTGATTAATTATAAGATTGAGTATATTTTCGAATTATTACTGACTAACTAGATTTCCCCTTCTGTGAAATATCTGTTTAAATCCTTATATATTTTTGTTGAAATGTTTGTGTTTTGCTACTTATATGTAAAAGTTCTTTATAATAAACTAGATGTTAATGTCTATCCTCTATATCATAAACTGAACGATTGGAAGGTATAACAGTAGGGAGGGCAACTGTAGATATTAGAGACAGTATGCGGCAGGAGATAATACAGGTGGGTAATAGTGGGCAGGAGAGAAACTGGATTAAAACAAACAACACATCTAGTTGACACAAAAATGAAAAGATTTTTGCTGATGATAACATATATGGTAATATCTTTGTCTTGATGGCATTTACTGTATTCATGCCAGGAAAACACATGTACACTGTAAATATGTATATGGTCATTAAATGTAAATAATAACATTTTAAAAAGAAATGTCCTTTATCAGTCTATGAATTACTTTCAAACTTTTCCTACACTTCTTTTTGTAAATGAGAGATCTTTCTTTAAATGTAGTCAATCTTTTTAATATCTCTTAAAACAAATTGTTCTCTATCTCAAGACAATAAAGATAATTTTCTGTTTTCCTTAAACCATCTGCAATTTATTTACATATATATGAGTAGAGCTCTACTTTTATTTTTCCAAGCTACTCCAGTGTCATCCTTTCCTTACTCCAAACAAATATTCTACATATTTTAGTTCATTCTCTCACTAAGCTTTATGTAACACATCACAACAATGAATATATGACTGGCTTATAAGCATTTCTTTAAAAGGATATTTTAAACAATCTTTTCATTGCTATTTTATATTCATTAAAAGTATCTCTTCAGTATCTACTTTTAATATAATTATAAATTAATAGCTTTTTCTATCACAGCTTCTATATAGCTATGAAGCAGAATAGAAATCACCAGACATTTTCTGTTTGGTTTATAATCCATAGTATTTTTTCCAATGCAGACTAATTTTAAATGAGTTCTTTAGCTCATTTTACTCTTCCTGGTGCTTTCTCTCATTCTTTACTTAGAATCTGTTTTGCTACCATTTCATGATCTCTATCTCCTAAATTGCCTTCTATGATTGCATTTTCAACTTCTCTAACAGCTAGAGTTCTGCTTTTTAGTTCATTTTATTGTCTTACATGTTATATGTGTATATATATATATATATATATATTTGGATGGATAACTCATGAAGAGTTGGTAAAGAAGAGATAACTTAAAGTTGACATGAGTCTGAAAACAAGAACATGATTTACTAAATGCATTAAAAAAATAAGTGATTGCTAATTAGATCACTAGATTGATAAAAATTAAAGAATCGCCTTGTCTACAGTACATGTAAAAGTTGAGAAAACAATTTTCATTATAGGTTGTTTTTCTTTTGGATTTTTTGTTTGTTTGTTTGTTGCTTTTCTTTGCTAGAGGGCATGTACACACGCCAGAGAGAGAGACAAAGAGAGAGAGAAGGAGAGTAAGGAAACATCCCTCATGGGAATTTCTCTTCAGTATTTTGGGCATATATGAACACATGCCAAGCATGTTTTTCAAACAGCCAGGTCTGAGACTCCAATCATGAAGCTGATCATGTGGGATCCAGCCACCTTAATCACCATACCATCAGCTGAACCAATATGACAGTGTTCTAAGATATCCTTCAGGATTAAAGATACAAAAAGGGCATGAGGTAAATTGATAAATAATTAATATGTTAAATACAAAGGATTTTTGTTTGCCTTGTTTCATTTTGTTTTGGCTTACTTCTTTATTTTATTCATTTTTTAGAGAGATTTTTGCTATAAATTGTGTGCACTTGCCAGAGAGACAGACAGAAAGCAAGAAATCACCCTCCAGGGGAGATTGGCAATGTTGCAATACCTTCTTCTCAGTTCTTCTCTCAGGATTTTGGGCTACACACACACACATCCCCAGTATGAGATTTTTTAAGCCACCAGGTCTGGGTCTGGAACCTTAGTTGTCTATGTGGGAGTCCAATAACATAACCATTATGCCATCTGATGGTCCCTTATTCAATTATTTTTTTGGTGGGGCTACTGATGGCATAATACAGAGCTCTGTCCTTGACTCTTATTGATCCATTTTTTTATGATAGAGAGTACTTGTACATAAGAGAGAAAGAGAGAGAGAGAAAGCACCCTTAACAGCATCTCATTATTCCATGACCTGTTTCCACCAGCCCTCAGTCTCCTCAGATAATATTTTATTATGTACTGCAAATATGCTGAAAGAGCAGATTTTAGCTGTTCTTACCACACACACACAAAGGGAATAGTGATGGACATACTAGTTTGCTTGACAGCAGTAATCATGTCTCCATGTATATCAAAACATTATGCTGTTCACCTTAAATATATGTAACAAAAATAGTTGGTAATAGGAGCATAAATTGTTTTTCTGTTGTTTTAAATGCTCTAAGGAGTGTGTGCTTCCTAGCAAGAGGGAGGTAGTGAGAAAGCACCTCCCAGGGGATATGGCCATACTGCAATCCCTTCTTTTCCACTTTCCTCTGGGGATTTGGGGCACACACATATATGCACCTGGCTTGTTTTTCAAATTGCCAGGTCTGGGACCTAAACTGTGTAGTCAGCCATGTGGTCTACGCCACCAGGTGACCCCTAGAGAGCATAAATTCTAAGTACAGACAAATATGGGTTTTATTTCAGACTTCTACCCTTCCCTAGTTGTGTAGTCTTGCACATATTGTTCAATCTTTTACTCCTTCATTTCCCTTAACATGGAAGTAATGTTAGTACATATGTCTCATGATTGTTTTGAAGATTTTGAAGTTTGATTTAATTAAATAATATATATGTAATGTTTATCCTAGCACCTGGAACATGGTAAGAACTAAATAGATTTGGCTTCCACTATTTTTATCTGTATTTCTACTACTACTATTATTATTACACCAGAAAAGTGTTAGGAAACAATAAAGAACTTGTTGTTTTAAGAGTGTCTATTAAAAAAAAGATTTAGAAGATTTGATGAATCTAGATCACAATATGAGTCAAGAGTATGAAAGTCTATCCCAAAGATAAAGGAGCCTTGAACCCTGAATAATAAAAGTGTAGAGTTAAGAGCAATGGAGGGACCAGCAGATGGCATAATTGTTACCTCGCTGGACTTCTAAGAGACCGTAATTTGAGTCCTGGACCCAGTGGATTAAAATTCACACTGAGTTGGGACCAGCATAGCTATGTCACTGGACTCCATATAGCCCACCGTGGTTCAGGTCCCCAACCTAGCTGCTTGAAAATCATGCCAGGAGTGTGTGCATGCGTGTCCAAGATTCAGAGAGGAGACTGGAGAAGAAGGGATTGGGGTGTGGCTATCCCCCCTGGGGTTATGATGTCTCACTGGCTCTCTCTCTGTCTCTGTCTGTTTCTCTGATGAGTGCATGCACCCTATAGCAAAATTCTCTCTTAAAACAAAATAAAACAAAAACAAAAAGCTCATGCTGGGTTCATGTGCGTGCGTGCCCGAAATCCTGAGAAGAGAATGGAAGAGAAGGGATTGCAAAATGGCCATCCCCCCGCAGGGGTGATTTTTTGCTTTCTGTCTCTTTTCAGTGAGCACACATGCCCTTAGCAAAAACTCTCAAAAATAAGCAAACAAACAAACAAAAATAATGGAAGTGAAAGACCTCCTCTGTTTAGGTCAGTTCACATTTCATATTTGCTGTAGTCTATTCATTTCTAAGTATCAAATATTAGTAGAGAAATTAATAAAACTGGAAAGCTTACAAGGTAAGTTATTCAAGTTTTTGGTTTTGATTTTGGTTTCAGTATTTTTGGTTTTGTTTTTGCCAGAGGGAAAAAACGTGAAAAATCACCTCCCACCCCCAGAGGGGATGGCCATGCTGCCTTATATGCCATTTTCCTCTCAGAATTTTGGGCACACATGTACACGTTCCCTGCATGATTTTCAAGCAAGCAACTAAGTCCAGGATTCAAACCACAGTTGGCCATGTGGGAGTCCAGTACCTTACTCACCACACCACCTGCTGGTCACCCAAGTTATTCAAATTTTAAAAGGACTTCATTTCCTCTCTTATTCTCTGTTGTGAAAGAAAGAAATTAAAAAAAAAAAAGAAAAATGAAAGAGAAAAATTAAGAAAGAAAGAAAAAAGAAAAACTCAGCAGTAGTAGTATAGTAATGGAAGAATATTCTACAATGCTGGAAGTTACATACAAAACCAGGATTCAGTTCCCAAGTGGACCTGTATGTGCCCACCTTGGTACCATTGATCCTGGCTGACTGGAAAAGGCTGGAGAGAGGACTGTGGCATGATACTCTGTTCAGTGTACTTGTCTCTCTCTCTTTCTTTCTCATGAAAGAAAGAAATAAACTTTCAGAAACAAAAAAAATCTGAAAAGGATGACATGTTGAATGGACTGAGACTTCGAAAAGGCAGAAAAAGGATGAATATAATAACTTCATATGAAAAGAGAGCTAGCCTATGAAAAGTGGCTTAAATGGAATATCTTCAAAGTGTGCTTTATAAAAAGCTTTAGCTTTTATCAGGGGGAAATATGGGGTGGGGAGGGACAGCCAATGGCATAGTAGTTATGTCATTATACTCCCACATGGCAAACCACGGTTAGAATTCCAGATCTGGTAGCTTGAGAATCACACCAGGCATGTGTGTGTGTGCGTGTGTGTGCCCAAGATCCCAAGGGGAGAATGGAGGAGAAGGGATTGCTGTGTGCCCATCTTCCAGGGGATGATTTCTCACTGTCTTTGTCTCTCTCTTTTAGGTGAGCACACATGCCCTATGGCAAAAAAACACTAAAATAAATTAATTAAATAAGTAAGTCGGGGATCTGCAAGTGGCATATGTCGCTGGGCTCTCACGTAGTTGATCATGATTTGAGTCCCAGACCTGGTGGCTTAAAACTCATGTGGGGCGTGTGTGCATGCATGCCCAAAATCCCAAGAGGAGAATGGAGGGGGAAGAGGGGATGCAGCACGGCCCCCCCCCCCCCGGGAAGGGGGGGCTGATTTCTTGCTTTCTGTCTCTGTCTCTCTGGTGAGTACAAGCACCTTATAGCAAAAATCTCTCAAAAGATAAAGAATAAATAAAAATGCAATAAAATAACAGAACGGGAATATAGGAAGTTTGAAGGGGGAAGAAGCACTAAACTTAAGTAATACTTAAATTAATCCCAGTCTGGTGTTATCTGTTTCATGTATTAGACTTCCAAGTAAGATTTCACACAGCAACCATACTTCAAATCCGTGGCCCAGTCAACTTTAAATTTAATATTATCCCACTTTCCCCTGACAGTCTATTTTACAGGCTTCCAATTATGTTTTTTTTTCTTTTTTGTTTACTTTGTTTGCTTTATTTTCCACCATAAGCAGCTAACATATTTTTTAAATTTACATTTCTAATAGTAGCACAATCATGAAAATCATTGTTGGCCTTTCAATTGGGTAAATATAAAACGATTAATAAAATATTTAGAACCAGCAGAATGGTTTAGTGGTTACATTGCTGGACTCCCACATGGTCAATCGCGGTTCAAGTCCTGGACTTGGTAGCTTCAAAATCATGCTGGGCACGTGTACGTGTGTGCCCAACATCCTGGGACAAGAATAGAAGGGATTGTGGCATGGTTGTCCCCCTTAGGGGTGATTTTTCATTTTCCCTCTTACTGTGTCTATCTGTCTGTCTGTCTGTCTCTCTCTCTCTCTCTCTCTCTCCAGTGAGCGCATTCACTCTAAGGCAAAAATTTGTAAAACATAAATAAATAAATAAATAAATAAATAAATAAAATGTAAAATATGAAAGCAAAGTTTTATCGGAACTTAAAGATAGAAATAAGAATATAAAGTTCTCTGTTGAAAAAAGATTTATAATTTTTGCCTTACAAAAATAATAATTTGTCTGTATGGGTATTTATAAGTTCAGAAATATTCTTGAGAAAATCTTCAATTTTCTAGTAAAGTTGTAAGTGAGTATATAAACTATAAACAATTTGCCAATAGTAAAAACAAAGATGCATTCTAAATCTTTAGAATAAGGCTAGTTTGACTTTGAGGTAAGAGTTTTCACTGTCTTCAATAACTAATCTACTTGGTATAGACAGGCAAAGGTTCAGCTATTTGAAGGATAGTTTTCTGTTTCACTTGGATCACAGAATAAAATGGTTGCATGTTTAGATGTCAAGTTGGATGCTGCTGAAAGTCATGGTGGACACTGTAGTAACTGAGACCTGCAGAGGAATTGCAGAGATAGGATGCCAATGGGTAAGAGATTACTAGCAGAATACAATATAACACCTGGGCCCTGAGGCAAGAGTGAGTCTCTCATGAAAATTAAGGCATTTAAAAATAGCCAGATATGGGCCAGCTCCATGACTTAGTGGTTATGTCGGTTAGATCCCACACGACTGGCCATATGGTTCAAGTCCTGAATCCACTGGCTTGAGGAATATGCTGGGCAAATACGTATGCATGCCCCAAATCCCAACAGGAAGGAGAAATGGAGAAGGAATTGTGGTGTGACCATTCTCCAAGGGGTACTTTCTCCTCGCCCTCTCTCTCTGGTTAGTTTCATCCTCTGGAAAAAAAAAACAAACACAAAAATACAAAAAAAAAACAAACAAAAACAAACAAACAAAAACAACAAACACACACATACACACACATGGACATATACACAAACACACAGAGAGAGAGAGACTAAAACAAAACATTCAGGTACACAAGGCAATTAAAGGGAGGAAATGTACACATTTAGTGCAAGGGAAGATGCAGTCTAAATAAAAGCTGAGAAGATCTTAAACCTTCATGCTAGACTCACTCTTGCCTCAGGGCCCAGGTGTTATATTGTATTCATGCTAGGCTAGTTAGTTGAAGTCTTCCCCTACATAGAGCCAGTCTGCAAAGACTGAAATAAGTACTATTTTTTCAAATGCCCAATGATCAACAAATGATGACAAGGCATTCAAAGTAACAGTGAAATATGACACATTCAAAGAAACAGAACAAATCCCTAGATGCAAATCCTAAAGAAACACAGTTCTTGAACTTATTTGACAAAGACTTTTTTTTTTTTGCTATAGGGCACTTGTACTCATGACAGGGAGAGAGAGAGAGGAGAGAGAAAGCAGAAAGTGAAAAATCACCCAATCACCCCCTAGGGAGATGATTATGTTTCAATTCCTTCTCCATTCTCCTCACAGAATATTGTGCACACACACACACACCTGATGTGCTCCCCAGTTTTCTGGGTCCAGTACTTGAAACACACAGTCAGTTATGTGAGATCCAGCCATCATGGCACCAGTGAGCCCCAACAAAGACATTAAAACAGTTAAAATGGTTAACATAACAATCTAAAGGAGAACAAAGATAGACGACTAACTGAAATCAGGAAAATGATACATGAAAAAAAATAATATCAATAAAGTAGAAATTATTTTTTAAAAGAACAAAACAAATTCTGGAGTTGGGAAACACAAAAACTGAATTGAAAAATTTACAAAAGGTGTTAATCAGCACTCTCGGGCAGTCAGACAAAAGATTGTTTGAAATTATCAAGTTTGAGGAAGAAAAATAAAAGAATAAAATGTATAAACAGAACCTAAGAAATTTATGAGGCAGTATCAGATAGATTGATACACACATTTTTGTAGTCACAGAATTACAAGAGATAAAAGGAGAAAACATACAGTTGACTCTTTAATGATGGGATCTGAATTGTTCGAGTATCCTTATGTGCAACTTAGAATATA